>NW_024580669.1:2464713-2701134 GCF_017639235.1 Corvus kubaryi | reverse complement strand
GAAGGAAGGAAGGAAGGAAGGAAGGAAGGAAGGAAGGAAGGAAGGAAAGCAAGTCCAAACCCAACACCCACTCTGTCTGTATCAGCTGGACATGCGGAAGGAACAGTCTGTGTCCCTAAATCTCCCTCCCAGCCAGGCAGAGCACCTGGGAGATATTCCCTGCCGAGGCCATCAGCAGCCTCCCATGATGATGCCCAGCAAAAAGCAAGGACCTGTTCAGGGGAAGAAAGTGTTGTTACCACTTTCATGGACTTGTCACGGAGACCTGGGGACCTTGCAGGGATCGGGGACCATGTTCCCACTGGTTTAAGGTGAGATCACACATGTCTCCAGGGAAGAGTGTGCTGGGGGAAATCACCACATTAAAATGCAAACATTCCTCTGAAATTCACTGTTGTTCGTAGCTGGAAGGACTTCAAACATCCAAACTGTGAAACTTTAGGTTTGCACAGGAAAACTGCGAGCTCTGCTGAGCTCCTGGATATATGATTTGACCTTATTTGCTTTTTACCAGTGCAGTTTTCTCTTCAGAGCCTCCACAGCAGGACTTTCCCTGGCCAAGGAGGGATTGAGCACAGCGGGTCCCCAGCCACAACCACTCAGTGCCTGCTCCTGAATGCCAGGCTTTTACACCTTGTTTTTGTGCTCTGTCAGGAAGATATTAGAGAGAAGCGCAAAAGGAGAGAAAACAGGAATCTGGACACCATCTGAGGACTTCTCTGCCTCAAGGACCTACATTAGCCGGGATTAAAGCCCTGAAATACAATCTCATTGAGGGAAAAAACCCTCATTTTTTTATGTGCTTGTCCAACATCTACAACTGCTGGCTCCTTGGAGCTTGACTTCATTTTTAACCTATATTATTACAAGTGATAAATACATTAATGAGAATGTCTTCAACCAAGAACTGGAATAAACGGGAATAAATTCATAGACCCTTTTTCAGTTGGAAAGTCCTGCTGTCCTCTCTTATCACATGAACCACTGAGGCAGGCCAGGATGATCCTGCACATTTCGCAGCGTGGCAGTGAGAAATTGGGAATCTGTTTCCTCATGCTCCCTGATCCAGGGTCTGTAACACACTTAAAAAGTCAATGTATAAACTTCCCTCTCCTTCAGGTGCTTGGGAACACAGTGTTCCGAAGAGGGAGGCCGGGAGGTACCTTTGTCATGGCATTTCTGGGTGAAATCTGAGTTTTTACACTGTGTCTGTGTGTGTGGGAGGGCAGGGTAGAAAAGAACCAGCCCAAGCCCAAATATTAGTTGAGAATGCAATGGTGGAGGATGAGATCATGTCCACAGGTCTCCAAGAAGGTTCTCTCTCTTATTTCTCTTCTGGGAATGGAATTGCTATTTGAGGTTGGTGCTGGGGGCCTTTTGCTTTATTTTTTAAATTCCAATTTAATTCGTTTACTAAGAAGCAGCTTTTCTGTTTCCACTTAAAGTTGTTCAGCTGTGGCATCAGTGTGCCTGGATGTGTCTCTGTGTGTGAGTCTCCAGTCCATTGTGAAACACAAACCAGAATATCAAGTCTTTGCATTGCCTTAGATCGTGTTTTTTATCTGATATTGAATTAAGTAAAGGGCTTAATGTTCAAAGTGGTGTTCGGGGAGTTACTTGCACAAATTCTGTTATTGCTGTTAATGGGATTTGTGCAGATTGCTTTGAAGATGAGTCCCTTCATGTGGAATAGGAAAAGACATTCTAAATTATAATTTATTTCAGACAAATCTATCTTCAATTTTTTACTGATAGAGCATTAGAGACATGAGGCAAAAAAGCACTTGCTGAATTTTTTATTAGTATTATTGACAGGCATGTGAGGACAGGTTTGGTTCAGATAATCGAGTGAGTATTTGGCTAACTTTTAGAAGTGGACAGAAAGGGACTTTAAATTTTGGAATAAAGATAAAATCTGGTGACATTTCAGAAAAACTACAAAGCTGGAAAGAAATGGTCACGAGCTTTTTCCTAGACACCACCTTAACAATGCAGACTAAATACTGAGGGAAATCTTAATTTAGAGAGTGGACAGCTCAGCCTGCAGCTCAGTAGTGCCTCTTAGTTATTTCACCCAGTGATGATGCCTGTGGAAGGTGTCCCTGCCCAGGGCAGGGGATGGAACAAGATGATCTTTAAGGTCCCTTCCAACCCAAACCATTCTGTGATTCTATGACCACCCTGGTTTTAAGATGTAGCCAGGAGCAGGCAAGAGCAGGCAAGCCTGGCTGGTGGCACTGTAGAGAAAAAGGTTTGAGGATCCAGCTTTTTCTGGAGAAATCTCATCCCTTCTGACTCCACAGAGGAGTCAGATCAGGTTTGTCTTACATGAGCTGGGGACAGGGAAGTCTGGGCTGATCAGGACACCTGGGGGCTGAGGGTTACAGCCACTAATGCAGAGCAGGACAGCAATATTACAAGTGTTACTTAATTTGCAGGTGCCTGGGCAGAGAGTTTCTCACCTGACTCCAGCCAAGGCTGGAGATTGTGGTACCCCAGGGCATCCAAGATATGAATGGGATGGCAAATCCAAGGAGAAGTCACACCCTCTTGGAGCAGCAGAAGTGGCATTTTGAGGTCTCTCAGGTAGTGGTAAACACCTATTTTGAGTCAACTCATTCATGTCCCGCCTGGATTTCTGCCTCTGCAGCTTCCCTGGCTGTACCAGGTGCAATGTGAAATGCTTCCAGACATGGAGACTTCCATTATCCTTTCTGGGAGAACCAAGACCCACACTCCCTTTGTTGTTTCTGTCTCTGAAAGGGTACGTGGGGTGATAACCACCCTGGTCCAGGCAGCTCCTAAAGATGGATGAGCAGCTTAATGCTGCTTTTCTCACTGCTGAGCTTGCAGTGAAGATTTGTGGGCTGCTTCCTCCTCAGATCCTTGCAACCCCTATCTTTTATCCTCTGATCTGGATAACAAAGCTGACAGAAGTTGTATAAATTACAGTCTTCAGAGTATTAATGGCCTGGTTCTAAATGATTAATTACAGGGGATCTCTTGCATTCACAGATCAGTATTAGTGAGTCACGCAGTATTATTCCACAATAGCTCTTCCTCAGTCAGCCTGCCCTGGATGGAAACAGGTTGGTAGTTTCTGAGCAGAGAGGTGTGAAGAAGTTACAGGAGGAGAAAGAGTTTGTGCTTTTTCTACTTGTCATAACTACCTAAATATAGGCTTGTGGCTCAAAGTAAACATGGAGCAATTTAATGCTCTTAACTCACAAGCCAAGGTTACTCCTTTGGAGGGAGCAATTGCTGCTTCACTGAGTGGTCCCGACCCCTCCCTGTGTTCCTCCTCCTTTGTGCTTCATGCTCACATCAGTATTTTGGCAGTTGAGAAATTCACCTTGGGAGAGAAAGCAGGAAAGCATCATCTTTTTCAGCTGCTCATGGATTTACACTGGAATCAGGAACAGGATTTGCCACAGTCCTAAGGACAAGGGCAGACCCTTCCTCACACCACGTGCAGAGCAGGAGAGTTGCATCTCACACAGCTCAGTTATTCACACTTTTCAGTTAGATCAAAACTTGGCTCACTGTATTTTTGCTCCATTAAAAAATAAATCTTTATGATTTTGAAATGAGATTTCCCTCTTTCCCTCCCAAAAACCTGAAAAGGCAGTACTCAGCTGTATCTTCAGGCACTTCTAAAAAACTGGCCCTAGGGGAGCAACTATTTATAACAAGCCAAAACAGGTCCTTTGCTAAATAAAATGATTCCCTGATAATGCAATTCCCAAGGTAGAGAGGGACAAGAGCAAGGACAGCATAAGAGACTTTAATTGTCTCCCGTTTCCAGCAGGAAGCAAGCAGAAGGAATAATTGTTAATTGCTGTTAATTGTTGATTGCTGCCTGCTCCATCTGCAAAGTTTCCATTAGGAACTAATGAAACCTTGGAAGAGCTTGGATGGGTGTATTGTTTGTTCTCTGGCTCTACAACTTCTTTCCTCTGTAGCAGGAACAGGGTGAGTTTTCCACTGAGCTTTGTTTAGGAGGATGCTCAGAGCTTCTGACCCTGCCGTGTGTTTTCAGCCATGCCAGAGGGGCACATCTCTGGGAAGAGTTTCATTTCTTCCACAATATGATGAGTATTTTGCTATTATTTTCACAGAATCACAGAATGTTTTGGGTTGGATGGGACCTTAAAGATCATCCAGTTCCAACCTCCTGCCTTCTAGTGGAAGGGACACCTTCCACTAGACCAGGGTGTTCCAAGCCCTGTCCAACCTGGCCTTCAGCATTTCCAGGGATGAGGCACAACCCACCAAAAGAGGTCTTCAGGACACCCATTTCTGCTTTTCTGCGTCCCAACAGCAGGTTCTTGTGCAAATAAATTTAAGGGCAATTCATCTGGAGCAAGTATTGATACTGAAGCTCAAAAAAGGAACCAAAAAATCCACTTCTCATTCCCACCATTAATTATTGTGACAAAAGTGTCTGTCTTGACAGAAAAAAAGTTGACAAGCTTTGCATCTCCCCTTATCAAGCCTTTTACCTCATCCAGCCTTATTATTTTACTTGGGTCAAATCTGGAGGCACTGGGCTGTACGTGGGACAGGAAGATGGCATATCAGTACCAGGAGCTGCCTCACCTCCTGCCAGCCACTGCATCTATTTCACGTATTTTTTCCATCTCCTTGTCTGTAAAATGTGCAAAGTGTTGCTTACTGCACTTCAAGAATCTTGTGAGTTCCTTAGCTGTGGATAACTAAATATTATGACATATAAAAGCACAGGGTATAGATATATCGTAGACTTCACACTTGTATTTCACACTCTCTATTAATGTGGCACTCCACAGTGACATGATACTTACCAAAAACTTCCTGGAAGCAGATTCAAAAATTTTTTTTTTTTTTTTTTCGAGGCTTAAAACTGTTAAGCTCAGTGTTTATCTGCAATGGCAAGGCAAGGTGCTCAAGGAATGGCAATGAAAGGTTTCTAGTCCTAAAAATAGCCTTTCCTACACTGAGGAAAGAAAAAGAAAGAAAATACCCTGTGAGATTTTTCTGGCATTAAGGCAGTGAAATTGTCTTTTTAAATAGTGTGAAAATTGACAGATTATAAAAAATAGAGAGAACAATCACCGGAGAGTGTACAATAATCTGGCAATATGGAAATTACAAATTTTAATATTTCCCCAGAGCCAATGAAATATGCAAAGAAACAACTGCATAATGCAGCAGGCTCTGTGTAACCCTGAGGTAGCTTGAGTTAGCAAGATATTCTATCCCAGTTGGGTTTTTTTGCTTGGTTAATAACAAATCCACCAAATTACTTCAATGGTGGAGGACAGAAAAATCCTCTCTGAAGTTCAGTTGTTGCACAAAGCTGCTCCGTTAAATATCCAGATTTAATGATGCTCTGGTAGTTCCTGATCTTGCTGAATTCTTTACTGCAACATGAGGAGTCAGTTGCTCTAAATTGGTGCAGCTGCCATCAGCATTCAGTTGCCATAATGGATTTTCTTGGTGATCCATCAAACACAGGTTTTCCTCCAGCAGAAACCAGCAAGCCATCCGGAACTGTGGGGAGGTTTGTTCCCTGATCCACGCTCTCCAGCTTGTAACTGGTTTCCTTTTTAAATCACAACATTTTGCTGCAAATTTGGAAGAAATCTGAATGGATGTCACATCCAGGATTCCTGCCTCTTTGGTAATGAAACTGCCGAGTAATTCCTTCTTTAAAGAGAACAAAATATTTTAACTAACATCGGTCACAAAATGGCAATGGTGGTATGTTCCTGCAGACAAACAGCAGCATCAAACTCACCAAGCAGAGTCTGCAAGATGTGAGTTTTGCTTAAGAGTTTCTTTATCCAAGAGCTTTTGTTTGGTTTCAGTGCCTGGGCTGCATTTGGAATAGTGGATTGCAGCAATTTCAACATACAGCAGAAAATTCAGCCCAAGCTCGCTCAGGCTCCTGATTCAGAAGAGCACTTCAACATGTGCTTAATTTAAGCATATACTTGAGGGTCTGAAGGGCTGAACAACACACTTGTGCCCCTCTAATTAGAGATTACTCAAATCGTGCTGCAGCACAGACCAGCAACAAAAGATGACTCAACCCATCTTCCCCTAAAGCAGAGCTGGAAGAAAACTCCAGTGGATGAAAAACCTACTTCTGACAAAAAAATGCAAGGATATGCCTATACTTACAGTTACACAGGCATGTTCTGGGCTAAACTAAACAGGGAGGTACTGGTAGAACTGTCCAGAGAGTTCTGAATGTAGAAATTGGATAAAACATTGAAATCAGACTGTTTTATTCAATCCCTCTCCAGTTGTCATAGAAGGCAGTTGCTCAATGAAGCGATGCTTGCTTTGCCTGGAGAGGTGATGTTGACAGTTCATGGTTGACCCACCTTAGGTCCAGACTTACTAAACGTAGGGCAATAAACTTTGCATTGTGCTGGACCTGGACAAGCAGTTTTCTTTGAAGGTGAGGCTCTGCACCAGTCAGATTTTATCATTCAAAGTTTCCACTGAAAATCTTCCAGTTTCCAGTAGTTCTGACTGTAATTGTCCCAAATACTGGTGCTTCAGACAGGAGATCCTCCTCACACATCTTCCCTTTTAACAACTAAACCAACCTGCCTTGCAGTGCTTGGGCTTAGAGGATTTCAATAATGGTTTTGATGCAAGTTTATCATCTCCCTTCCCTCTCTCTACAAACTATGGGGTTTTTTTGTTAAATGTGCCAGTTGCCCCTGGATCAACAAGCCAGAACAAATACAATCCTCCAGTAGCAAGAGGAGCAGCCCTTTTTAGGGGGAGCAATCAATCCCCTCCAGCGACACGTGCCTAATGGATCTGTCTCCTTCATTAGCTCTGGGCTCCTAATAACCACTGCCTTTGCCAAATGAGGGATGTGTTATGTCGGCCTCCTCTGCCATCTTCTCCTCCCTTCCCTGCCTTGTCAGCAGCATGCTAATTTATGTAATCAATTCATAGTACTGCTTAATGAATAGCTTTGAAGTCGTTAGATTCATCTGCTGGTAAAGGGGCTGATTGGTCAGCCTCTGAATCGTTTCCATTTTCTGAGGCTCGAAAGTGTCAGCCAACATAATTGCTTTAGAAACACCCTTGGGAGACACTTGGGAAGTAGCTGTACAATCCCTCTTTATATTTAAGTGGAAGACAAAGTGGAACAATAATAATACTTAGCATTTTTACCACACTTCATATCATTAAAACACTTCCCCAAACATTAACTAATTCTTGCAGTATGCCCAAAAGGTGAATTATTGCTTCACTTACACAGAAGAGAGCTAGCAGTAAAGACAGTAGATCTCAAGCCTCTTGGATGCTAAAGCTGATGGGTGCTTTTGTGCTCACGAAGGTGTAAACCCAGATTCACAGTGTCCCTATGGAAATCCCAGGGGAATGTGAGCTCCAGGATTTTAAACCACACAGAAGACAGAAATCTCCATTGGCTTGTAAAAGGCACATGGTGGGACTCTTGGGGTGGTCCTGTGCAGGGCCAGGAGTTGGACTGGATGATCCTTTTGGGTCCCTTCCAACTGTGGATATTCTAAGATTTCTCTGAAATACTGGGAACACTTTTGAACACTTGTTATCCTGCTCCTGTCAGGAACGTGGTCCTGATGGAGGCACACAGGCAGCCACTCAGAACTTACAATTACTGTGCTTTGGGGCAGCAAGATTTTTGATTAACAGCTCAGTGGATGCCAGCCAAGCACTCTTCTGTCTTTACATCCAAGTCCTGACCTCCTGATGGAGAAAGCTTGTTGAATTCCCGCCCCCTCCCCCCCGCCCCCCCAAAGTGGATGTGCTCGGAGGGGACCCTGTGTGGATGGAATTAGATGCCTGGGACAGACACCCAGCTGTGTGCACTCAGCCAGCCCCATCTGCACACATGCAGGCAGGGACAACAACAAAACCACACTGATTTAGCTCAGAAATGGAAAGCAGAAGGTGAGATTTCCTTTCAGCTCAACTGTCTGCTACCAACAGAGCTGAGTACTTCTCTAATGACTTGAAAACTTTCAAACACAGACGGTATTTCAGTGCTTTGTAATGTTTATTCAGACTGCACAGTGAGCTGTGATGCAGGGTGCCCTCTGGCCACACCAGCTCAGTAATGACTCTGGCATTTCTGACAGAGACTAATAGCAGAAATTGTTATCAACGTTTTTAGCAAAATACTGCAAGCTAGAGATTGGATTCCCCCCCTTTCTGCATCCTCCTTCACTCGTTAATGAGCTACTTCTTCAGGGTGCCAATGGTAAAGCTGTAAAGTGAGATGGGCAATTTATTTTCTGGGCTTGAGACCCTTAGACACAGGAACACACAGTTATTTATTTTAATGCATCATTCACATAAAATTACATCATGCTTTACTGGTGTAGCAGGAAGACACGTTTCCTTATCCCAGGGACTTATAAGGAGATATTGATGAGATGCTGGAGTAAAATGAGCATGAGATGAAGAAATCTCTTGCTCCAGGTGTAGGTGAGGGTGGTGAGAACAGTTTTTGCTATGCATTAGCATGGGGACTTTGGGAATTTGGGAGTGGCCAGGACATTTCTTTCTTGATAGGGATATCTGGACTTTTTTTTAAATCACTGGAGAGGTGCAGCATTTCCAATAGAATGATTTCTCCTGCACTACTTCAGATGTTTGAAATCTGTGAGATCAGTAATGCTGTGTTTCCAATTCTCTATTTCCCACCGTAGCCAACTGCATATCTGTAACTGCTTCCAGTGTAGGTGTTTCCACCTGCAGTCATAGACATTTCTGGACTGATGTTATCTGTGTAGTAAAATTGCTTTCCTTCATATTCTCCTCCCTTTCCAGAGCACCCTAATTCTTTGAGGTTGTTTTTCAGGCTGTAGAGATATATAAGTTATCTCATATTTGATGGATGAGCTTTGCTCTTTGTCTGTAGAAACTCAGGCATGCTTCATCAGCAAGAAGCTATTTTATAAGCATATTAATATTTTTATTAAGGTAGGAATATATTAATATTTATGGATATATGAACATCTCTATTAATATTTTAAGGAAAATACAGAAAACAGAATATTCAAGTGTGCAAGCATGTGCCAGTCACTACCAGTACTGCCCCAAAAATGAACCTCTCCTGCCTGTCCTGTGCCACATCAGCCCCACGGGGATCATCTGAGGCATCCCAGGAGGGCACAGCCAGTCCTAGAGGTCTCTGTGTGAGGCACAGCCTCGTGCTTGGACTGAGTGGTGGAGTACAGCAAAGAGAAACAGGCACTGAAGGGGTTAGGAGAGGTTATCCAAGAGGCCTGATGGAGGATGAGCCTACCCAGAGGTTACAAAGGATCTGGGAGAGTAGATAGTGGTGTTTAAAGGGAAACTCCCTTTAAGCCTTTAGGAAACAGTCACTCTAATCTTCTGGATTCTGCACATTGACAGATGACATCAGGGAAGGACCATGACAAGGTCTTGATTCTTTACTCCAGGTAGTCAGGGATGAAGGAAATATGTTCCAGAAACGGGACAACTCAGACATGGGCTTTCTGCAGGCAGGAACAGTGACCCTTGGCAGATTTTTTCCCCCTGTTTTTCTGTTAGTGTTTTCCTTCCATTTGCTGAGAAGGCACCGTGATGCTCTCCCCATTTTTGCTTCCAGCAGAATGGAGACAAAAGAAGAGAGTTGTGACCTTCCCTGTGGTCACAGAGGGGCAACATCTGGTTTTCCAGTGAAAGGTTGCAATACCACCCATCCCAGGTGGGGGATGCACCTGCTGACAGGGACCCCCAGGATGTGTGTAACCCTACAGAGGCACCTGTGCCAGCCAGACCCACAAAGTCACCACGAGAGGTGGTGCAGGGAAGTGGGGAGTTTGTCCATGAGAGGGAGCACAAGGTGAAGCCAGGATGGATAGGGACACGGGGGACAGCGGGGACAGTCTGTGTGGGTCCTAGCCATCACTTATTTGCTTCTACTTCCAGGGAAGTCAAACA
This sequence comes from Corvus kubaryi, assembly GCF_017639235.1. Lineage (NCBI taxonomy): Eukaryota > Metazoa > Chordata > Aves > Passeriformes > Corvidae > Corvus > Corvus kubaryi. Next base: position 2,691,168 of record NW_024580669.1, on the reverse strand, counting down.
TCACTCACCTTGTCATGGTCTCCAGCCCATGCCACCACAGGTACCCAACATGTTAACACCTTGCCAGCCCTTCTGCATTGCTCATCCAGCCTCAGTTTTAATATCCAGAGAAGTTTAAACAAGAAAACCACCAGCAGCAACCCAAAGGCTTTGCCTTCACCATGGAAGCAGTTTAATTTCTTGACAGAATTCCAAAGCAATCCCTTCACCTGCGGTATCTCATATAATTACTGACAGCGTTGAGAGGAAAAACCTTGTCCTTGCTGCTCAAGAATGTCCAAGGGACCCTAATGCACTGTTATTATTTTGCAAGAACTCCTTTCATTCATGATATATTTGATTTGATTTATAAAGGGTGACAGCAAAGCAGTTGTCACCTCTTCTTTCCATACAGGTGTCAGGTCTGAGCAGAAACAAGAGGTGAGTGGTGCTTGGTGACAGGTTATTGCCAAGGTTGAGATATGGGGCCTTTTTGTTTTATTCTCCATCTAAATTAGTTACTGCAAGGAGATTTCCCTGGTGGGAAATGCGTTTCAATATTTATTTCCTACCTGACACTTTATTATTCTTTTATTGAGTGGAATGTGTTCTTGCTCTCTCAGAGTAGGTTTTCATGCAGAACTCGCTATAACACCGCTTTGGTCTATAAACTCACACCAGGTGCCTGATCCTGCTGGCTGTGCAAAATGAAAAACTGTCTGGGGGCTGACCCCTTATCCACCCTCAAAATTAAAGGGAATGCAAACATCCACTACAATGTGACTCAAGATGGAAATAATAAACTTTTTTTTTTCATATTAATTAAAAAAAAAAAGAGGGTTGGGGGGCACCTAACACAACATTCTTATGAATTAGCAGAAATACGTCATTCAAAGTGTTTTATTTATAATTTGGTAATTTGTGACAATAGAAAAGTAGACTGAGGTGGTTTTTATCCACTGGGGAAGGGAGCAGCTCAGGTTTTGGAGATTCCAAAGTCTCAGGTGTTGTTCTCTACCTCTCTCTGCCTGGGAGGATGTAAATCATAGAATCATTAAGTTTGGAAAAGACCTCTGAGGACATTGAGTCCAACCATTAGCCCAACACCATAAATGATTGGTGATGTTCTACATCTGCATTGTGGGGTTGGACTAGCTGGCCTTTAAAGGTCCCTTCCAACCCAAAGAATTCTATAATTCTGTGGTCTGATTCTTTCTGCTTTGTAGAATATGCTCAAACATGCACTGGAGAGGGACTGCAGACGTGGCCTAGAGGCAGGGACTCCTTTCTCCAGCAGTTCCGTCTCACAGGTTTTTCTACTGTCAGATAGGGGCATATAAATTTTGCACAAAAAGCACAGGACCTGCTTTTCATGGTGGACCAGGGCTCCAGAAAAAAAAGAAACAACTTAGCAACCTATGTAATTTTTATATTTGCTTCCCTTGAACAAATTTCAAGATGCATCGTATGGCTCCAAGAGGAGAGAGCAACACTCCTGCCTGTGTTACACCTCAGACTTTCCATTAAAAAGGATTAATGTGATTACAGATTCCTGCAGGTCAAGGAAATTGAATCCTCATCTTCCACCTCACAGCTGGATTACAAAAAAACCCCACCTTAAGTGATTTAAATATCTTAAGTGATATAAATATCACGTACTAAGCCAAAAACACTGCACCTTCTTAATGATGCTTTTTCTTGGTCTTAAAATCAAGAGTCAAACACAGTTAGAAGGGAAAAAGGGATTTTACCTTGGTATTTATTTTAAGGATCCATAGGTGCACCACGTCCAGGTCAAATGCACCTCAATGCACACCTTCAAAAGATCCTGGTATATCATTATAGGTCTTACTAATTACCATATCTATCAAAAATTCCCCAATGAGAGGCTTGAATGAGCCCCCCCCTCCCCAAGGAACCTTCCCCTGGATGGCTCTATCTGAGTTTACAGAATGTGTTCTGGAGAGGACCTTGGGGTCTGGGACACACTGATCCCTGGCTACGAAGCTTCTAAGATGTTCGGTCTCCTGGCTGAACAAACAAGTCCAAGAATGTAGGCAAAAAGCACTAAGAATACAGAAGTTGTAAAAAGGTATAACGGGTAAAAAGAAAGGCAAAAAAATCTTCATGGCATCAATAATGTTCTGACTTCAGCAGAATTTCGGTAATTCAGCTGCCTCTGGGGCCCTCTTTATCAAAATATGTGGTGAACACATTGAAGTCACCCCTCAAATATGATGGAGAATGAGCAACTCTTATGGTGCTTTTCCTCAAAATGCATCAAGTGGTAACCAAAACTGAGTTAAAAATATATTTTATGTATTTATAAGGTACAGTGGAAAAGATTTAGCAAGAGAATATTTATAATAGAGCTTTTTCACAAAACAACTCTATGCAGGACAATATAATATTACAGAGCATATCAGACCTTTACATTAAGAATGTAATCTATTTTCATAATGGAACTATAAGAGTTTCTGCTGATGTTTTGAAGACTGAAATGTGTTTTCCTCCTCCCTGAGCTGATTATTTTTTCTCAATTTGGCATCTTATTTGTATCGTTTCTTCTTATACAATTTTATTGTGACATCTGGCTGTAAAATAAAAAATGTAGCCTACAGGAAAACTTAGAATTGTGCTCCCCACAGTGCATCAGTCAGACAATAAAATAGCCATCACTAGAAAAGTATGTTTACAAAAGCTACTCTTAGTAAACAGAAAGGTTTTTTTCTGGGCTTACATCTGAGTGAATGCATAGGGACAACATTCCAGGTGGGGTAAGCTGGGTTCAGGATGGCTCTACCAATTTTTCCTTTCTACCACTTCTGAGATAATTTAAAAATTCACCTCTGTTGGGTGAGTTTGGGGTTGGGTTTATTTGGCTGGTTGTTTTTTGTCCCTCTGTGTGAGGATTTTCATCCATTGTGTTCATCCCACTGTTCCTTCTCATCCTGTGACCAACTCCCCTGACTCATCTCATGGTTCTCTCAGTGATGTGTGTCCAGATTTAAGCAAAGTAATGGTGATTTGGGATTCAATATCCTCCTTTGAAAACTATGAATAATACAGCTAACAGGTCAGTGGGAGAGTTAATACCAGATTAGAAGCGGCTCCAAGATTGTTATCGCAGTGTTAATACATTTATCTACCGCAGGCTTAGGAAAAGAAGCAAAACAGCATGATTACCTTCTTACAAATTGATTACATCCATGCAAACACTGCAGAGGAAAATGCAGGCAGATCAAAGCACAATTTTGACAGCAGACTTGCTAAACAAGTTATTTTAGCAACTCCTTAGGAGGCAAAAGAAGGAAAGTCTTGGCTGGAGGACCCATTGCATGAAGAAGAACTTAAAGAAGGGAGGGATTGGTTTGAGAAAAGGTTGGAGCTGGTAACTCTGTCCTGTTCACCTTATTGTGCTGGAAAAGGACTGTACTGAAAGGATTTTACTAAAAGGATTGTACTGTAGTACTGCCATGCGCTGAAATAGAACAGGAATGTAGAGATGAAATGGCAGCTGCTCTTACAGATCATGGAAGGAATCAAATACTTCTCAGGTATGACTTGTTTTGGATGGTCAGTTTAGGAGGAAATGAGGTGTGCACCAAATCTCTTTGCCTCCACTCAGAAAAGAAGATAGGTGACCAATACAGATGAAGAAACCTCCATTACTGTTCTCTCAGTGGAAATGAATCCTGACAGGATTTCAGGAATGGCCATTTTCAAAGAGAAATTATAAGACAAAAACCTAATTCTGTGGTTTAACTCCCATGCTCTTCTGGTAAAAGTAGAGTCATAGGTTTCGCAGGATGGTTTGGGTTGGAAGGGACCTTAAAGACCACCCAAGGTAGGATGTAGGTAAATACAGCATAAACCAGCATGTAGTACCATGGCACTCAAAAATGTTCCCTTGCCTACCAAAAAACTTCACGGGCTCATGACATTTAGAGTGGCTTTGAGGGCTCCACAGTAAAGCCACAGGTACTCTGACAAGTGACATGTAGGAAGATCATAATTCCAACCTGTAGGCACCTGTAGCCCATCCCAGCTCATCTTGTTGAGGTTATGTTGGTTCTTTTAATATCTTGACGCATAGTAATGTTCATTATGACCACAGCTCAAATAAATCCATGTAATTAATATTTTACCAGTAATTATCTGCTCATCCAACCATGATTATGCAGATCAGGGTAACTGCACTAATGTTATCCAAGTTATACAAGCCTAATCAGACGGTCTTTTGACCTAAGATAACCACAAAACATGCATTTCTTGACCTCTCATGCTCACTTCACCCTTACACAAGTGGAGGTGATAGATCAATTCTACTGGGTCGAAGGCAACCAAACTGATCTAAAAGGTCCTTCCCTACCTGCCTCATGATCTTGTGGAAGATTTTAGTCAGGGGCAATTTATGTCTTCAGAAGGAAACACGACAGGAGGGCCCAAGCAATACAGTGCCAAGAGAGAAGAGCTGGAGAGGTGGGGATGGAAGAAGCAACAAGGATAAATTATTGTGGATGTTTTCAACCACCCAGATTCTTCAGCTTGTCTGAGTTCCACTTCAAAAGCCTTTGGTGATTCTGTCAGAACAGGTGCAGAAATCAGTTTCATAAGGGCCAGAGTGTGCAAAAGAGAAACACAAAGATAACTCACCACTTTCTTCTGTTACTTTTCTTCTTCCTGACCCAAACGACCAAGGCAACAACCTGTGGTTGCATCAGCAGATGGTGACTTGATTGCCTGTGAAGAGCCCATTGTTTTCCAGTGGCTGCAGATGGCACAGGTTAGAATTCAGCTGATCAGATATGCAGCCCATGTGTGTTAGATTAATTCCACCTATACAAGGTGCAGCACATCATTCACCCCCAGCTTCCAGTAGAGCCAACGGACACAAATATTCATTTTTAGAATCCGTGTGATGGATTGTAGACAGTTATTTTACAATGAGATGAATGATTTTCCTAAAAGTGCAGGAAAGTGCTCCACTGACAATAAAAGTAGTCTAGATAAGTAGTTTGGTACTGGAAGATTCTTGATCAAGGCAGGTGTGACCATTCCAGGCTGATTTCATACTCAAACTAACCTGCAATCCTTTCCAGATCAACAAACAGGCATTTAATTAATTTAAAAAATGATACAAAGGTGTGAATAAATACTAGAATATTTACAAATATGGGGGTTTGAGAGTACACAGTCAAATACTTGATTTATTTCACTTTAATAAGGTGCTTAAACTTATGTTGACAATATTTCAACATCAAGAATTGATATCTCTCTGCAAGATGAGATGTAGTTTAGCACAGCTTGTTGATCTAGAACAGTGATAACTGTAAAAATTATATATACCTGAAATTAAATGTCTATCTATGTATCTATCTATATTTATAAATTGTGTGATCTTGCCTTTTCTGTGGTGCAGTCACAGCATTTAACTCAAATATTTGTACCAAAGGAAAATCTTTTCCCAGGGAGTTAAACTAACACTGTGTAATTTAATTAACCAGTTGATACAAATATAGAGCAGTGTAGTCTCGGACTGTAACATTTTTGATGGTAGCAGAAATACACTGTGGATTTTTCAGTGTCATATTTGCTGACATTTTTCTTAATAAGCTTAGTGAGTGAAGCTCATTGAAGCACACCATCTCCAGAGGCCCTCCCGTTTAGTTTTACTGTGGACTTGGATTTTTCCATTTAAGGCCATTTTAAATCCCAAATGGTCTCCTTCAAAGCGACTTTCACTTAAAAGTAAGTTGCTGCAGCTTCCTGAGCTCCCTTAGAAATCAACTTATCCAAATCATGGCATTAAGTGGGGCAACAGTATTTAATTTCAAACAGTCGAGAAATTGACTGTTACACGGCTTTGGTGGTACAAAGATTGTTGGTAATTTCTAATTTTAAAGGTCTTTTGGAGGATTCATAAAGCCCTGGAGAATACTGCAAAGGAACACGATTCTGTGTTCTGCTGCTAACGAAATAAAGTGTTTGAGAGATTAAACAGAGAAATCTTGCGTTAGAATAGGTTGACAAGACAGATGAAACATTAAGAATTCATCCAGCTCATCAACAAAGATCTGACTAGATCTCAAACAGCAGAAATCTCTATGCAAACCTCACTTGGATGCCTTTAAATCTGAATCTGTCATGGCAGTCTCATATAATTCTCCTTTTCCCAACAAAATGGTGTAAAGGTTTCATTGGAGAGGGGAATGGAGAAATTGTATTTGCAAGAAGCACGTATTTAGAGGCTAAAACGTGAAGCTGTACTCTAGTGTCAAGTCCTCCAAGACCCTCTTTATCTGGGGATCAGCTAGGGGTTGATCTCTTGGAATCACAGAATCATTAAGGCTCAAAAAGTCCTTCGAGATCAAGTTCAGCTTTTGACCAAATACCACCATGCTCACTAAACCATTCCCCAAAGTGCCACATCCATTTGTGGTTTTGAACACTTCCAAGGATGGTGATTCCACCACCTTCCCGTGGAGCCTCTTCCAATGCTTAACCACTCTTCCAGTGAAGAAATTTTGCCTACTATCCATCCTGAACCTTCCCTGGCACAACCCGAGGCCATTTCCCTTTGTTCTGTCTCTAGCTGCCAGTGAGAAGAGGTCAACCCCCATCTCGTGACATTCCTTTGTGAAGAGTCTTGGGACATGGCCACTGATAAATACACCAAAAAAAGGTGCAAAATGAATCCTGAGATCAAGAAAACCAACTAAAGGGTGCAGTGAAACATGATTACAGGAGTTGTTCACTCAGCAAATCCCACCCCACTGCTCACCAATCTCTGTCAAACCCAGAGTACACTTCCTCAGCTACTCCTACAGCCCAGGCAGCTCTGTTGACAGGAAAAGAGGTTTTCTAACTTTATGGGAAAGAAGAAATCAGAAACTGAGTGTCATACTCAGCCATCCTCCTACCTGCCTGCTTCAGTTGTACAGGGGAGACTAAGGGATGATAAATCCACCTCCTTACTCCTCACAAGAGCAGCGAATTGGAGAAGTCATTCCAGGACTGAAAAAGGAGTTATAACTAAATTATATCAGTATATCTATGCCCTTGTCTTCTCTCTCTGCTGGCATTTTCCTCCCTACAGCTGAAAATATCACCCATCCCAGGAAAAGGAATAACAAATGCCCATGGAATAGGAAGGCAAATGCATCCCTGCTGCCTGTAGATCACACGAGCTGAAGGCTTCATGTCTCATGATGATAACACAGCACGTGGCTCAGGACCAGGAGGCTGCAGGACGAGTGTGCCACTGATTCATCCTTCCTGCATGGGTCCAGCACACAGCAGTACTTGAGGCACATTTGTCCAGCTGATGGTTTGACTTCATCTGAAATGTTTTCCCGGGTCACTGACCTGCTAATTGTAGGCAGAGCGCGGGAGATAATAAGTAGTCGATACACTCCTGAGTCAGATGCTTTCCTCACAGTTACCAGGCAACCTCCTCTGGCTCTCCACAGCTCTGCTAACACTTTTCCCTCCCTTCCCGCTGCAAACTTAGGGATGGAGAGTGTGTGTTCATCGGAGGGTAAGAGACAAGGCAGGGCATATTTAAGTTGGATGGCTTTTTACAAGCATTAAGCAATGCACTCCTGTAATAAACAACTATGCCAGAGCTAATACTCAATAAACAGTGTGCTTTATAAGCAATTAGGGACTCACATTGTGGAACAGCCATTTCAGGGGAAGATACACTACCCCAGCAATGCTTAGCAAGATAAGTGGCTTGTTAAAAGCATCATAATTCTCCTTTAAAAATCAATTAACAGTTTGGTGCATTTTTTTAGTGTAAGGACTGCTGAGTGTCTTATTCAAATGACAATGAATCCAGGGAACTGCTTCTCATGTTCTAGTCATTGGCTGGTGTTTAACTCCAAAAAGTGCAACTGGAAGCAAACCTGCAAAATAAAGAAATAAAATTATTTAACTGTAGTCAAGTTCAGTTGCCAAGAGGCAGCTGAAGATGCTCAGATGAGTCAGATAAACACATTTTCTCTGGGCAAAGGAGAAATCAGAGCACATTATAAAACCATTTCCTTTGTGTTTCTTATTTGGTGCTGGGGTTTTTTAAGATTAAATTCATTAATAATCTCTTCCCCAAATCACGATGGATTCAGCAGCAGAGGTTTAGTTAGAGATACTTGATTGTGATTTCTACACAAAAAGGCAATGCGTAGTCCTTTTCTTGAAGTTACAGAATGTCTTCCTTTTCTTCTAAAGATCCCTGGGAAAGATAAGACCTTCAGAGTACAAAGCACAGAAAAGAGGGAGAGAAAATCCTGGGAGAGGAACATCCTTGCCATGCCTCCCCTCCATGACCAGCAGCAGGTCACTGGAGAGCCAAATGTCTTCCTCTTTTCACCTCACAAAGCTGGAGGTATTTTCAGCCACTTCTGCATGCAAAGGTAAAAAGCGAAAGCCCTTTTCTAAGTGAGACTGAATATTTCCAGCCTCTCTAAATATTCAAAGGATTATTTTTCCCAGCCCAGTCTGATGCACTCCTTATTTCTGAGCAGCAATGTGCTCTCCCTGCCATTGATTTCCCATCAGCCCTTTACAAATGCCTTCAGTCTTCCTTCCCTGATTAATTATTAAACTATTAAATCAATTGCTGCATCCAAGAGTTTGCAAACAAACCACAACCTCCACCTGCCTCTCCTCAAATGCAAAAGAGTTTGGACAGACAAAGTAGTTGCAAAAGAGTTTGGACAGACTTTATAATCCTGCTGGACTGTGCTGATCTCATGGATGGACGTACCCTTGCACTGCAGAGCCTTGGAGGGGGTACAAAAGCAAATTGGGCTGTTGTTGATGGGACACAAAAATGGAAAGCAAAGGATTTCAGAATCAACCTTCAGTAGGAATCGTGGTGTAACATGAGCTGTTCAGAGAAGTTTCCAGGTGTCATGCTTGGATTAAACGAGCTAGAAAAGTGCTTTTCTGTAATCTACCATGGAAAGCTTTGTGCTTCTGGGAAATAGATGGGGAAAAAAAGAGTACTTTGGCTGTCTAAAAGTCAAACAGTTTAATTCCCCCTATTGCCAGGGCTGCAGAGTCAGTTGGCTTTTCCCTGCTTTCCTCCCCATCCCCCAGTCTGCCCCAATGGGCTGGTTGCAGTGGTTTTGCTTTACAGAGCCACTTCTCCCAAACTCCTCTTTTAATCTCTACACTATAAAATCCAAAAGCAATTGAACAGACTGAAAAGTGGGAGGTGGTGCCATCCAAAGAGGCTGCCACAGCTGCTCCAGCTAGAGATGTGTATTTCTGAAAAGTGTGAGTACATCTCAAAATATTTACTTTTTCAGTCTAGAAAACTTCTCATGTCCACACACCTACATAATTTTTTTCATCTTGACAAAGAGCATCTTCCACTAAAAAACCAAACAAATGGCACTGCTGAAGATAAACCTGTTCTTATGTACCCAAGCCAATATATAAATATCAACCTAATTGCCAGTATCAACGTCAATAGAGAAATCTGACTCTTACCCTAAGGTTTATACAACAACAAAAGCTTTGCAGATACAACCTGAAAAAGAAACCCAAATTACTCTATATGGCCTCATAGCTTTTTTTCTCCTTTGATTTTTTAAAAATTATTTTGCATTTAAATCACCTCTGAATGGGGTTATTGGCAGGTCAGAGAGGAACTAATAGCATTTCTTAGGTGAAGTTTCATGATCCCTGCACCCCTATTTCAGGCAGGTCAGACCCTCTTCAAGAGGAACTGAAAGGCTCTTTGTGACCTTTTGAGTGGAAAAGATTTTCAGTAACTTCAGAGAACTTTGGCGCACTCTTCCACCTTTTTGCTGAGGTAGTAAAACAAGGATAAGGCCTGTTAGCCTCAGTAAGCATATTTATACTGATTGCCTATGAAAAGTTTGCATTTAAGTAACAAAAGTAAAGGTTTTTAAAATCTTTCTGGGTTTCTAGTCATGGCAAGAATTAAGCTGTCAGGTCTCATAACTTCTCTCCTTACCAGGTCCTACTATCTTTTTAGCCTTGGTTTATAAAAAAAAAAATAGCACATGACTGAAATCCTGGCCTTTTTTACTCCAGGAAGCTGCTGAATTTAGAGGAGATACACTCAGCAAGCTTCGAGGGTGGAAATGCTGTCCCTGGCCTCCAGTCCATTGTTGCCAGAGCACTTCAGCTGTCACTGAAGGGAAGGCACTGCACAGGGAAACATCTCACCAACACTGAAGAGATTCCATCTCTTTCAAGGCCAGAGTCTTAAAGGGTCAATGGTATCAAGATTTTTACTATGTTTATGAATTGAACTTCTCTTCTCTTCTCTTCTCTCCTCCCCTCTCCTCTCCTCTCCTCTCACCATACAAAAAGGAAAGCCCTGCTGATTTAGTTCCTCCAGACACAACTGGGAAAAAAAGTGTTTTTTCCCAATTTTAGCTATAATATGGTGTATTTCACCCCAACCAAGGAAATTATTCTGCCCTCATGCACCCTCATTTTGTCTTCTAGATGACTTCCAAGACAGCTGCTGCTGATGGGCCTCTCCTCTCACCACTGACACATGAGCATCCCTTTGTCATAACTCATCTACGCCTCTCAGTCAATGTCAAAATCATCTTTAAACATTCACAATTCAGCCTGGAAACATCTCCTTGGCTCCAGGCTTCCTGGCTTCATAGGGTCTGGAAAGAAGCATTGTGACTGAAGAACATCCAAAAATGTGTAAATTTTCCTATATAAGGCCTCCCTGGGAAGTTGTCAGAGTGAGCATCCTTTTGGGAGCAATCAGCTCGGGATTCGTCCCAGATAACCCTGCAGCAATGAATGGAGGCATAGCTAATTATCCTGGGCACCCTGTCAGCAAGGAGCTGGCCCCCTCTAAGCCTTTCCAGTGAACCCAAAAAGATAATTAAGGAAAGCCAGCCTGCAGTCAATAGATGGGAATTGCTCCTCAGGGTCTTCATCTCCAATGTAAGATATCTCCAGGGTCTGGCACTCAAAGAAGGGCTTGAAAGCCTACTGTGAAATCACCAGAGAGAAGCACAATCCCTTGGGCTTGATTTGGATTTCAGGGAATTACATTGTGCTCCTCAGAGAGTCCTCTGTCCTCTGGTGACTCTAGGGGAGCAGGTGGTGACTCAGTTTTTACTGTAACAACTCTGGTAATTGTCCACATAATTCAACTTGCATATATCTGGGCCCTTACAAAGGTTCAGATCACCTTTTAAATCAGTATTTGCCAGGGAGGGTGACAGCAGAAACTCTCTGCTCCACCTGTCTGACATGATCTTGGCAATTCCCAGGGGTGTATTGCAGTACCACAGAATCTGGTGAGGGCTTATTTTTTTTTGGTAAATCTCCAAGTGTTGAAATGATAACAGAGTTGCTTCTTTCTATCTTCTTTGTATTCCTTCTTGTTACAGGAAAAAGCTGAAAAGTGGGAACCTGGAGCACCTTGCTGCAAAGATACAGAAATAAAACTTTGTGTTTCATTATTTTTTAAACACTTAATTTTTTAAGCCCAAATTTTATGTCAGGAGCTGACTGATGTTTCCATGTTTTGAGTTTTGTCAGTGCTATGAGTCATGGAAACGGCCTCTGAGATAATCTCAGGCAAGGGGTCTGAAATTCAAATGCAAGCTCATGTTATCTTTAACCTGGTTTATGGCCAGTTGCATGGAAAATATACTGCGTTGTTAGGTGGCCAAGAAGTAGGCAAATAGGATTGTATCTTTCTCATTCTGTGAACAATCCCTGCAGCAGTAAAACCCGGCAAAACCTGCTTTGTAAAACACATGATGAAGAGTTCTGCCATGTGCTGCCCATTTTCACCCAGGAACACATACTGACTGCTCATGAAGTCTGTTATGATACCTGAAAAGCCTTCACTGAGCAAAGCTGAAATGGATCATAAACAAACCAAATCCTGCTTTTCTCCAGGTGTGTTTATGGGGGCTGTCAGGGCAAGATGTACATTCACAGAATCAGAGAATCCAGAACGGTTTGGGTTGGAAGGGATCTTAAGGATCATCTTGTTCCAACCCCCCTGCCATGGACACCTTCCACTATCCCAGGTTGCTCCAAGCCCTGTCCAGCCTGGCCTTGGACACTTCCAGGGATGGGACAGCCACAGCTTCTCTGGGCACCCTGTGCCAGGGCCTCCCCACCCTCACAGGGAAGGATTCCTTCCTATTATCTGGTCTAACCCTTCCCTCTGTCAGTTTAAAGCCATTCCCCCTTGTTCTATAGTTACATTCCCTTTTCTGAAGTCCCTCTCCAGCTCTCCTGGAGCCCCTTTAGGCACTGGAAGAGGCTCTGAGGTCTCCCTGGAGCCTTCTCTTCTCCAGGCTGGACACTCCCAGCTCTCCCAGCCTGGTTCCAGAGCAGAATGGTTCCAGCCCTTGGAGCATCTTCTTGGCCTCCTCTAGACTCGCTCCAGCAGCTCCACATCCTTTTGATGTTGGGGACTCCAGAGCTGGAGGCAGCTCTGCAGGTGGGGTCTCACCTGAGTGGAGCAGAGGGACAGAATCCCCTCCCTCAACCTGCAGGTCACAGAGTCACAGAACATCCTGAGCTGGAAGGGACCCACAAGGACCATCAAGTCCAGCTCCTGGCCTTGCTCAGGACCATCCCCATTAGTACTTAACTGGGAGTGACTTCAGAGAGCAACTCCTGATGTCCACTGACAGCCCCCTGACATCCTGGCAGTGCCTGTCTGAGTGTTGATCTGACAGCAGGCCACTGTTACACCGTGACAAGTTTAACTACACCAGACACCTCTGAAACGCCTGTAGGATCTGGAAGCATTTGAGAAGGGAAGAGTGTCCCACTCTCCCTTCTCCACTCAAAGGAAGTTTGTTATCCTATTTAATGCAGCATGAACACTGCCTCATTTAGCATGACAACTATAACTGTGTGTATGTTAGCTCAACCCAGTTTTGACTCCAGTGTGAAATTATTCCTTTCCTGGTTGGAAATGAATGACACAGACTAGAAAATATCTCATGCTGAAATCCATATTTTACATACAGCATGCACTCAAGCTGCACAAGATGTTGCTTCCTCAGGCCATTTTTGTCTTCTGAGACTGTTCCAGCAATCCTCAAATTTTCCCCAGTGGGTTGGGAGCAGCTGCATGTTCTCTAGGCATGAAAAACAGCAGGAAGAGCTCTGAAAGTTTCCTGCAATGACACACCTTGAGCTCCAAAGACTGCTGATACTTGAACAGCGCAGACATAAAGCAGCTTCTACCACATGGCCTGGGGACCATGGTCTGTTCCTTGGACAAATCCCAAACACTGTATAGATGAAGCCCATATAGTCCTGGCAATCACTTATCTCCCTGAGGACAAAGACCCCATCTGCAAAATATATGGAATAAACGTACCAGCTTCGCAAAGCTTTAATTCAGCTCATGGCTGCAGCTCTTCTAATAATGACATATGACAGCTCTGTAAAAGTGGTTTTAGCTGCCAAGACAAGCACTGGAAAAGGAAGACCAGATTATGTTTGAGTCTACAACTTGAATCAGCTCCCCTTGTCTTCGCCTGTGCAGGTGGAATGCATTTTGAGGCAAAAGGGATTTGTCTTGAGCATGAGATAGGGCTTAAATATCTCCTGTAATGATGTGAATCCAGAATATTAGGGAAGAACAAAAAGTGCCTGGCTGTCAAAAAGGAAAAAGGGAGAAACAAGGAAATGCTGATAATTCAGTTTGACTTCAACTTCCTTTCCGGAGCAGAGCAAGCCAATATTTACACAATATAGGGTGAACAAGTCGAGCATATATGTGCCCGTGCTGTTTCCAACAGTGTGGTTGTATCAGCTGGGCAATGGCCTGCAAGACAATGGAAGTCAGTCTTCTGTCTGTCCCCAGTGGCATCCCATGTCTGGTTTTGATATCAGCCTTCAAGGAAGATGGCTGGGCCAATGGAAGTGTTCCCAGGGGCAGTAAAGATAATGATCATCAGTGTGATGTGCATGGTCTGTAAGAAGGAGAGAAAGAGCTGGAGTTATTTAGCCAGAGGAGAAAGACTTAAGGGGAAGGTTTAACAATGTTCTTACAAAGGAGAAGATAACTTTTTACATGTGCCTGTGGGTGGCAGAACAAGGAACGATGGACCTAAATTTCATGAAGAAATTTACAGGCTTTTTGATTCTCCCACCATTCAATCAAGCACCAGGCAGGGGAATGCTCAGTGTGCCTCCCATCCTGATTCCTTTTAGCAGAGCTGCTGGAATACATAAATGGATGGCTACCAGCGATGTCACTGCAACACCTCCTGCCACAGGCACAAAACCCCTCAATCTGTCTATGAAGACACCAAAGCATCTCCTTAGTGTGCTGCTGCACCCTGCAAGGGGACTTCCTCCAGAGCTGACAGAACACATGAATACTGGATAATCAAACATCACCTGGCTGCCTCTCCTCCCTAAAGGTTTCTCCAAGCTTTCTTCAACAGCACATGTCCTTTTTTTCTCCCTTTGAACCTCCTTTAGCTGAGCCTGGAGTTGCCCCATTTACTCTGCTCTAAATTCCTCCAAAGCTCACCCTGCTGAACAGATCTGACCTCCAAATGACATGGCTGCTAACACCTCCAAATTTATTTCCCAGGAGAGTTTTTCTAAAGCTTGGAAAGCAATTTGGGATCCTCTAGACTATCATATACAAAGGAATATTAATTTCCCATTGCTCCCAGGGAAGTGAAAATACAGAAGAACACCAGATACATCTGGAGCTATATTATATTTACAGTCCATTGAGGGGGGAAGGGGCATTAGATCCCAGAGATTTAGCTTCAGGAGGAGTTTTGCCTGTATCAGAGTTTGAGGCAGTCTTTGATGGTAGTGAAATAAAAGAGAGAAGTATTTCCCTCAGGGAGTGAGAAAAAGATATCCAAAATCTTCAGCCTGAGGTTTTTTGTATTGCTGCTCCAGCTACTGTCTCCAGAACTCATTACAATAAGCAAATACTCATATATCATTGGTTTAATATGACAACTGTGATGCTTAATAAGGCTGGAAGAAACATCACTGTGACTCTATTTGAGCCTCCTAAACAATCAGTTGTTGCTGAGAAGGTTACACCAATTTTTATAGCTCAGGAGCTGATTTGCAATTTGTATTCATCTTTCATTTTGACTAGACCAATTGTGTGTTCTATCTGCATTATCAGCTCCATAAAAATTCATTCCTATCCATAAAAATAGAAGATTTCTAATAATGCCTCTCCTACTTTGTATGGGTGTATTTGGTTCTATTTAGAAGAGAAAGGCAGTTAATCTGGTAACTGGGTTGTCTTCCTGTCCAGTTTCACTGCAGGACCCAATCCATCTACTCTAAACCCATCCAGTCAGATTTAAACTGAATTGTTTTTATGATGAGATGGGAGAAATTTGTCTTTGCACAATGACAGTATGAATTCTGAGTAACTGTGAAATTATTGCCTATCAAATATCTTGCTGTACAGAGTCACTCGAGCAGATGAGGCTCCTGATAGGTATGGCCCATGTGGTCTGAAAGGTGGTAAAGAACCAAAACAATTAATGTTTGCAGCCTGATTGAGCAATAGACATGGTACAGAGGCTTCTGAGCTGAAGGTAGATGTTTAACCAAGGTCTGTCTCCAGAGAGCTGGAAAATCCCAGTGAAGGGGCAGAAATATAAATAATTGTAAAGAAGTTGTGAATAAAAGGAGTAACAAACGTATTTAAGCAATGACAATACCTTTGGTGTCAAAACCAGCCCCAGGAGCCTCAGGCACCTGTGATCTCTATGACTTCCA
The DNA here is from genome assembly GCF_017639235.1 of Corvus kubaryi. Taxonomy (NCBI): domain Eukaryota; kingdom Metazoa; phylum Chordata; class Aves; order Passeriformes; family Corvidae; genus Corvus; species Corvus kubaryi. Next base: position 2,675,424 of record NW_024580669.1, on the reverse strand, counting down.
GGTGAGTCTGTGCCTAGAAATACTCTGGGAGAGCAGAGCCAGTGCTGGATTGCCAAGGGAAGGAAAAAACACTGACCTGTCATGACGAGATACAAATGCATGTCCAGAACAATGGCTATCACTGGGGCCTAATCGTTTCTCACCGTTGATTATCTTGGATGTTTGACTGGCATTTGCAGAGCAAAGAGCTGTGACACCATCAGCTCCTCCCAGATGTTTGCTGTCTCCTTCCCAGCACAGGTCGTGCTCGTGCAGCACAGGCAGCTGGAGCAAACATATGCTCCTGTCCCAGCAATGCTCCTTCACAGCCCAGTGTTCCAGGAGAAACAGAAACTCACCTTCACAAGAAGCTGGAGGCCATGCATGAAATGGGGCAGCTGAGGTGGGACAGGTGTTTGGCTGTACCAGCTCAGCTGGAGGCCTTGACCATCAGCAAAGGTGGGACAGACAGGTGGTGTGTCCAGGAGTGGTAGAGGGAGATGGGCAAGAGCCCCTTGTGTAACAGTGAACAAGCTTCCAGCTACTTATGCACTAAAAGGACTTGTATAACCCTTCTGTTCTCCCCATTCCCCCACTATTCCTTCTTTCCCCTTCTTCCTTTTCTCCTTTCCTTCTCCTTCCTCCTGTACCTTGTTAAATTATCTTTGCCATGGATGGGGTTTTTTTCCATGATTCTTGAGCAATACTGCTCAGATGATGTGCAGGTAGTTAAAAAGAAAGCAGTTTGCAGCTTTTTCATTTCTGGCGTGTTGCTGGTCCCAGCTGATAGATCTCAACAAACTAAATATCCTTTCAAAATATTTTTTCTTAACCTGGTTGCTATTGTTGATCATTGTGATGATAAAATAAATCCAGAGTCTGCAAGGCCTTTAATAGGGACACAACCATATTTTATTTAAGAAGATAGAAGGGTGTAAAACCAGGTTAGCATGATAAAGAGCCAGAGGACCACCTGCCTGATCTCAGTGGGTAAAAAAGAAAAAAGAATTTATCTTTGGGCAAGTGCACTTTCAGGGGAATCCCAGAGAGATCTCTCTGGCCCTGCATTCTTCAATGTTCCTGCAATTCCTGAAATCTGTGAAATCCACTGGGCTGTATCCATTCTACCTGCAGAACATAAGCAACAAGCTCTGAAGTTTTGTCTTTGTCTTCCTCCCCAGGGACCTTGGCTCTGGCAGATCCCTGGGGGAAGAATCTCAGGAGTTCATTACAATTTTTCAGTGAGATACCACAGCAGTTGTGAGGCCTTACTTTGGCATTCATTGCCTACAGCATGAAATTTGGGCACTAGTGCTCTGTACAGGGCTGGAAACAAATGGCATCAGTCCAAAGAGAAGAAAGGGAATGCGGAACTGGAGAAAGGACAGCTCTGGATCACATGTTGACCTGTGATGACAGGTAAGACCTAAATGAATATCTTTACACTTGGCCCCTTCCTGTATGAGACTGGGAAGTAAGCTGTTATTTCTCACCACTGTAATCAATTTATGTCCTAAATTCTTTGTTAATCATTACACTTGTGGGATCCAGCCTTGGCTGAGCCCTGCTCCTCACTTCTTTGTCCCCACCTGCCTCAGCATCCTCCTCCCACTCCATTCCCCAGTGCTCCCCACTAAAGTACATCCCTTTGTCCCTACCAACATCCCACTTTGGCATGGCTGAATTTCCAAGAAGACAGTTCTCCAGCTGGGGAGGCAAAGTGGAGTCTGTATTAGGGTGGAAACAAAGTCATAGGGAGCTCTCTTCCTAAGAAGGCCTTGGAGTCCATGGCCCCTCTTTCTCCCAATGTGCAAACACACAGGTTGGACAAAGCTCCAAGAAGACCTTTCCAGATTAATAAAGGCAGCTTCAGAGTCTGTAACTTATGATGAGTTTTAACTTGCAAGATACCCCAAACCACAGCTGCTTCATTCCAAGATACTGTGGCTTTACATGCCCAAGTCTTAGTGCATCCTGAAGCAACCTCTGACTACACCCTGCACTCCAAGTAAAGGAGTTTCTGGGCACGATTCAGTCCATTCCCTGCAACCTGGACAAAGTGGGACACTCAGTTCAAGTTTCCTATTAGCTTCTGCTGATTACATTGCATTCACCACAAGTTGTAAAACAGCTTTAAATAGTTGAAGCAGCAAATGTAAGCACCTTAGCAAATGGGAGACAGATAAGGTTCTTCATCTGTCAGCTCCCAGGCAAAGATCCTTAATATTCAGGTAAATAATATGAAAGAAATTGGAAGTAGAGAAAGACTTATTACGGCTGTAAGGCATGTCAGGACATGATTATCCTGTTTCACGCTGTCAGGAGAGTGTGAGAGAGTAGCTGACAACAAGCAAGACTTAATCAATCTGAAAAACCTGAAAGGAGACAATTTTAAATGGGAAATTTTCCAAACAACCTGCTTTGCCAGTTTAATGAGGGCAATGATCAAATGCATGGATTAGAAGAGGATCAGCCAGGATGAAGGGCAGTGCATAGATGCTCTCCAAAGCTGGCTGGGCACCTGCCTTACCACAATATATACTGTCCTATATATATATATGGGACACTGTGTCCCAGTGGGGAAAAAAATTCACATTTTCACTCCTTTTTACTTGTCCTTTACTTTTTATGCTAAGCCAGTATAGATCAACACCTTGGCCTAAAGTGTATGAGCTTTCCTAAAGAATAGACATTTATATCAAAAAAGCACTACCAAAACCATCCGGTTACAGCTGTTTCTCCAGAAGATGCTGTAGGAATTGCTGGATTATAAACCGGACCAATCTGCAAAGGTCTGGAATTTAGCTTTTCCATGGTAAAACCAAGAAATTGTGGTTTACCACCTCAGGTTCCCTATACACTAAATTTAAGATCACAAAACCTCTTTGAACAGTGCTAGGGGATCTATAGAAAGTCTGTTGTTGTTGTTGTCATTATTATTATTATTTTATTACTGTTATTGTTATTATTACTGTTATTGTTATTATTACTGTTGTATGAATAATGCAGTAACCATGTAGTGCATGAAACCACAAACTGCAGATGGTGGAGACAGAATATTTTCCTGATCTTCCCAGTTTCATTAAACACAAAACATGACACCAGACCTAGCAACCTCCTCCATGGTGGATGACAACATGGACGACATGGATGAAGAGAAACAGCTTCCACCCCTGTGAAGCATCACACAAGAACAAAAATAATGACAACTGCTGAAAAATTCCTTTGGCTGGGAACAGCTGAGATGTGGTTTTGTCCAGTTCTCATTTCAAGGATAGTGACCATTTCTCTCCTCCTCTCTTTCCCATAGTCCTATTCTTAGTTTGAAAATGTATCTCAAGAAATAAACATGGGGAGGAGATGGAGGTGTGGCATGCAGAGGAGGGGAACATTCAGCATTCTTTGTCTCAGCCCCAGCTGGATAAATGACATTAACACATTGTACTAGTTTGAAAACAAACCAGTGGGAGGCACTAAGTCAGAATAACAATTTAATGGAAATTAAAGAAAAGGGGAAAAAAAAGGTAAAAGAAAACACTGTCAAACTGACAGAGTCAAGGTACAACCTGACACCCTGTTAGGCAGGGTGGTAGAATGGTGGCTGCAGTCCTCTGAAGCGGTGATCCTGTAGTAAAACAGTCTGCTCTTCCTCAGGAAGTCCAATGATGGCTGTGTAGCTCCTGTCCTCTGGAAATCCAGTGGGAAGCCGGTGTCTCTGGTGTTCAGCCTCAGATTATATCCACGATGGGATGCTTGGTTCCTCCCTCTGGGCGGAGCATCTCACAATGGGGTAACGAGTCATGAGGCCAAGTGTTGATTAGGCTCATTAACAGGAGAATAGTCCGGAGGGAGTTATCTCTGAGTCAGGCGGCAGGACAATGATGGGCAATTAACAGAAAGATAGTCTGGGGGGAGGAGGCAAGGAAACACTGCCCCACCTGGTTTCAACGGCTCCTGAGGATGGTAATAGAATACACTGCAACCCAGGACACACATCTGGAACAGCAGAGAGAAAATCAGCATTACCAGGGAGGCTTTGCTGGTTAAGAAACAGGAAGCAGCCCCGGAGAAGATGCATGGAGCAATAAGAAATGATTTACTTGCACAGCTTTTATTGTTTGAATACGCACACTCCCCCCATCTATTCTCGTTTGCCCCAGCACGCATGGCAGTCCTCCCCGGCGGAGGATGACAGTGTTGCATTGTCGGCATTCCCACCAATATATCATGAGGAAAAGCTGCTCCTGGGCCCGGATGGAGAAAAGCGATCCACTCCCCATGCTAGGCCTGGTAATGGGAGCTCTCCATCATGCTGCCAGCTCAGGAACGGGGTGCAAGGCTTGCAGAGAAGGAGCTCATTGGAAGTGGTTTTGCTATGAATGTCATCATAAAGCCCAAAACAAGCAAACGCTTCCCAAATAACTCTGTTCTCCTTGTGTGCTCTCATATCGTGCCATGAGCAGCCTTATTTTGAGGAAAACAAGCAGAGAAAAACACACAGGATCTGTAATGAGCAGTGTTGCCGCCAAGATTTTGATACGATGTGGACGACTCAGAGGGTGGCCATGGCTGGGGATGTGATTCTCCTTTTCTGAGAAGGATTTTCCATTGATGAGTCTGGCTTGGTACTTAGTGAACCAGGGGTTAACTTCAGCTTACTCCTACTCAGGCAGGTGCTGGGAGGGAAGAGGACCCAAGTGTGGCTGATGACTTTAATGGGGAGAGCATGAGATCATTAATGGCTTCTAGGTGAGGGAGGGTAGGGTTAGATCAGATATTGGGAAGAAAAGCTTGGCTGTGAAGGTGGTGAGGCCCTGGCACAGGTTGCCCAGAGAAGCTGTAGCAGCCCCATTCATGGAAATGTTCAAGGTCAGGGTGGATGGGACTTGGAGCAACCTGGGATAGTGGAAGGTGTCCTTGCCCATCAAAATGGGGGTGGAGCGAGATGATCTTTAAGGTCCTTTCCAACCCAAACCATTCTATGATTGCATGACTACATTTTAAGACCCAAACGGTACCTTAAAAGCTCTAAATTATTAATTAGGGATCCATGAACTTGGCACACCTTCCTACAGCTGAGCTATATGTGAAATAAGTGACATAAATGCTTATACAGATCATGTGTGAGAGATCCCACCTGGTGTGTGCTATGGAGAGTGCCAGCACAGGGCTCTTTTAAATCTGGTCATCCTCTCCAATGCAGGAGTTGTTTGCAACTTCACTTTGCTCCACAGTGGGATCCAGACCATGCCAGGATAATCAGATGCCGTGGAGAAATGCAGATGGGGATGGGTGAGTAGGGAAGTGTTTGTATGACTGAAGAGGACTCTGGTTTTGGAAAAGTGGGGGCAGTAAGGTGAGATGCAGGGAGTTGATGTTGGACCTGGGGGCTGTATGAAGCTGGGGGCCAGAGTGTCAGATAGGGGTATAAATTAATCTTCTTAAAAACAAAATGCAAAACCCACAAGAGTTTCTATATATTTTCTTTGGAGTTTTTCAGGCTTGAACTCTTCCTAGGAAGATAAAACTGAATTAAGTCTCATAAAAAGCCTTTGAATCTAATTTGAAGTCCATTACAATGACTTTAGATTAGGATTTTTATGGGGTTTTTTACATGATTTTACCTCCATAGTACAAACAGGCTCTGCAAGAAGAAATATTGCAAACTGTAATGGTGTGACTGATGGGTTTATTTTTTTCAGTTGTTTTATTGCCTTCCCCTAAAGGTACATTTATATACATTAAGTTTTGAGGGAAGTCCTAAGTTATACAAACATCTCAGTACATTAATCTATAATCACAAAGGCAAGTTATGTAAAGAGAGGAAATAGCTGGGATTAGGAAGATAATGGAACAGCCAATTGGCTGTTCAGAAAATTATGCCTTTCCCTGCAATCCAAATAAAACACTCCTCACAGCTTTGGGGCCTAATTAGTTAATTATTATTTTAAATTATTTAAATTACTATTTAACTTTGAGAAGTTAAGTAACTTTTAGCTCATTACTGAACATGTGCAGAGGTTTCCTTCCCTTGCTTTGAAACTGTTCAGCCCATTCCACTGCTCTGATAGTGGCCACATGACATGATCCACTTTGAAAATGCTGAACCTCAGTGGCACAAGGATGCAGAGAGTCTCGGGAATTATCCTGAGGAGTACTGAGATAAGCATAATAAAAATTCTGATGGCAACATCAATAACTGCTTCAGTGCTTAAAATACCTAGGGAAAAAATACCCAGTGCTGAAAATCTACTCTAGAATTTTCTAGAAAGGAGAAAGGACTTCCTGGAGGCAAGGGGAAGGTGTGACTGCTCTCCCTGGCACATTATCTCTTTCAGGCTATATTCTCTTCCAAGAATTTTTTTACTAACTCTGCTTTTTACCATTTGTTGGCCGAATCTGTGAACAGGATAATTACGTCTTTGAAGAGATGTTTTGTTCTGTCATGGTGATGGCTTGGTCACAAAATCTTGCCTAGGGTTTGGTGAACCCCATTAATATCCTATTTAGTGCAAGGCATTTTCATCATCTGTGCAAAATGGCAGAATTATTTTCCATTTGAGGTTGTGTCTCTGGTTTCAGTAAAGTTTCAGTTAGCCGCAGTTGCATTCCCTTTAGAAGTCCACAAACTTTCCAAACACTCTTTAAGCTTTCCAGGAGTCTTTCCAAAGGACTCGTCTCCAAGATGTTTAAAGTGTCAACCTTGCAAGGAGAGGCCCTAAAGCTGCAGTCAAGACAAAGTTCTCGGCCCATCCTGCCCAAAAGCCTGAAAGAGTTCAATTAAAAAGGTTAGTTTGGTTCAGTCTTCTCAGATTGACAAAAAAAAGGATGATTCATCAACTGTTCATTTTTCCACCGAATGTGTTCCTTGTTATTTTTAATAAGCTTTTGAAAGCAAGCAAAAACATCAAGAGGAGATTAATTTCTGTATGACAAGAAAACATAACAAAACTCCAAGCACAAGAGCTGAAAGTTTACAGATTTTTGTAGCTAACAGAATAAATAGAATGAAGAAACACTGAATCATCTTAAAAAGCAGTGGAAGGGAATTGTTGTTTTTGAAAAGCAACAGTCCCCTTGAAATTGTTACAGCCAAGGCTCTGAAAGGATAAAATCACTTTTCCTCACCTCTACTCAAGGCTGTGCACTCATAAACCATTCCAGCAGATGCTTGTGCTGTTCTGCATGGGTTTGTCCTTGCAACTCTTCTGCATGACAAGGTGACAGCTCCAGCTGCCGCACAAAATTGTTTAGAAGAAGTTGTCACATTTAGAAGCCTTTCCTGGACTCCATGAAAAAATCTGCTCCTGGCTTCAGCAACCCCTTTATTTAGCTCAAGATTCAAGAAGGGCACCTGATTCCACCAAAAATTGGTATGATTTTTTTTCATGGATCTCCATGTTTGGGAAGAAGTACCAGTGCTGGAAATCGAGTGGATGACAGTCTGGGGACACGTGAGGTTTGGTCTGGACTTTGTCTATTATAAAATTAGAGGTGTGTAGCCAGTAGGAAGACTTCTGTGATACATTAGATCATTTCTCTTTCCTATCCTACACCTGCCTTGGTGTTTCCAGTTCTCAGATACAGATCTTCCATCCCCTTATTCTCTAATCATTTTTTCAGTGCACGCGAACAATTCAGTCTGTCTGAAAGACAAGGCACCCCAAATCAATAATTAATAGTTTTTCCAAGTATCAAAATGGAGACATGGGAGTTGGTTTATATAAATTCTTCCCTGTGAGGATGGTGAGGCCCTGGCACAGGTTTCCCAAAGAAGCTGTGAATGCCCCTGGATCCCTGGAAGTGTCCAAGGCCAGGCTGGACGGGGCTTGGAGCAACCTGGGATAGTGGAAGGTGTCCCTGCCCATGGCAGGGGTTTGCAATGAGGTGATTTTTAAGGCCCCTTCCAACCCAAACTAGTCCATGACTCTAGAAAATCATGGCTAACTTGGAAGGACCTGACTGACAAATTGGGGCCAGGTAGTTCCTGCTAGAATGGCAATATTATTCTTGTAAGTAAACACAAGTGTATTTGTAGGCATTCAGAACTCCACAGAATGAAAGAACAGGAGGAAAAGTTGTGCTTGCCTACATTAAATACTGGGGTTTTTTGGTGTATTAGCCCGTTTATTCTATCTGAAAGCAAAGTTAATGGTAGTGACATTATAATAATGTGCTGAGGGAGTAATATGGGAATCTGTGGCCACCCTATAATCACCTCATACAAAAACCTAAAAAGAAAATATGCTACTCAATCACTCCAGCTCACAGGCATTGTGGTGAGAAAAAGTGGCTTTGATAAGCCTGTCCCAAATTTGGTGCAAATCACCATAGTTACTGTAGTTTCAGTGAAAATTGCCTTATTTTACATCACTGGTAACATATTTCAGAGTGGAAACCCTAATACCCAAGGATCAAGACATCCAAGAGGAGTTTCCTCACCATGTCAGGACCTGGACAACCAAGAGCTTCAGTGAGGTTTGTGAGATTCAACGGCTCACTCAGAACATGCACTGTAATAGCCGTGTAATTACAGCTATTTGTGCAGCATCTTATTCCTCTGCTTGTCAGTGTGAAAGAGAAGCTGCTAGGAAAATGGAATTTGTTTGTATTTATCTTTTCAGTGGGTGTCTTCTCTTTTCTGCCTCACTCCAGTTCTTTTCTTTCCAGGAAAAATGTAATTTATAGGATCATAACACAGAAAATTACTCACTGTAATTACATTACATTTTACTATAAGTTAGTAGGTGAACCTTCAAGGATGTGTGTTCTTACATCATCACATTCACTCACTCAGTTGTCCTCTGTTGTTACCTGTAGCCCTTTATTCTATATATGTCATGAATAAATCCATAAATAAACTCTGTGTGTCCAATGCCTTGTGTTTCCCCCAGCTCTTATGCATTTCTTTCCTTTTTCTACTTCTTTTTCTATGCCCCACCTAAACATTCACCTGTCCTTTGGAGAGTACCAACACAAAGAAAGTGATGTCTGCTTCTTATACAGCAGCTGTGTTCTGAGTGTGATTTTACATTCCTGTTTATTTGTTTTATATTCACATGTGTCTCACATTAACTCATGCAGCCTCCACAAGTAGATTGAACTGGTTTAACAGAGGAAAGGCAAGGGAAACAGAGAGATTTCACCATCTCTTTCACCTGCCAGTTTTCCATTTGCCTTCCTGAAATTCCCTGGAAGGAGCATTTCCCTCATGCTGGATCCAGAAATGTGGTGTTCCCATTGCTTCCAGATTCGGGACCTAAAATCTTGATGCTAATTGTATTTCCTATTATCCATTCATCATCTTCCACCCAGAAGCCCTTAAAGCAGGGAATAAATGTTCCTAGGAGAAGGTGGGGAATGAGGTTCTGGATCATTCCACTATCTCCAAGTGGTGTTTGGAAATTAAGGGGCTTTTTATGGGCATCTGAGTCCTGTTATGGGTTAGGTGTTCTCGGGATTTTAGAGGGCTTTTGAGGTCCTGTTGCAGCTCAGAGAATGTTTCCAGAGTAGGTCAATGTCATAGATGGGGCTAACTTTAGACCTAACTAATGGATTTTATCCATGGATTGTGTCCCTGCTGCTAGAGTAGCAATTGTACTCACAAATAAAATCATCCCCAAAAAATCCAGTGAGTGTCTTTGCTGATGCAGAGTGGCTGTTACCTTCCACCCCAATATCTGGTGAAGGATCTCTTTATTTACAGCTTAGGAAGCAGCTGGGCATTTTTGAGGATGACTGACACCTCACAAATGTACATTATAATCATTGTCATTCAGACTGATATCAGCTCTGTGGTGCTTTATGGTTTAGGGTTTTTTTTAATATTATTTTTCTGTGTAGGAGGGCTGTTAAATAATATATTCCATCATGTGGCTAAGTTAAAATTTTTTCTTTTTATTTTTTGTTGTCTGTCACCCTTAAAACACTTCTCCTGCAAACACTGAGCTTTATTCTACATGTCAGTTGTGAGGGCTGTGGCTTACCAGGATGGGGCCCAACATTTCCAATGACAGGTGAACAAGACCTTTCCAGTCTGAAAACTTTTCTATATATACATAAATTTTTAAGGAAACATTTTTGGAGTTTTTTTAAATACTTCCATTTTCCTTTTGGGCTGCTCATAATGTGCTTCTTTTGGAAACAACTTGGCAAAGTGTTAAACTGCATTTTCCTGATGCTGAACAGCCTGATGGGACTGGTAGTTTTAGCCCCATTTTCACCAATAAAATAATCTCCTCAGAGGATTCTGCTTCCACTGAGGAACTGTGCTGACTTCCCACCAGCCAAGCAATGTGGTTTGTCATGGACATTACATTAACTTGTAATTAGCATGTAATTATCGTGAGCAGGAAGCCTGCTCTAGGAGAGTGGGGGGAAATGTGACTGTTTCTGTTTTAACTACAGTTCCCACAAGACCACGTGCTGCTGTGAGAAAACAAAGTTGAATGTTGACATGACTCAAAACAAAACCCTTCAGCAACCCAAATGGAAAGGTTTTGATTTCAGGCATGTCGAAACATTTCTCTTCAGCTGAAAATGTCAAAAAGAGCATTTGACATCTGTTGTGTTTTGACCTTTCCAAGTTGAATTTCTTTGTCTCTCCCTCATCCATTCTGTAAAAAAGAAAACCACACATTTATTTTGTTCTGGTGTGGAGGAAAACACAGACCAGAAATATCTGGGGCATTTGCCATGAAGGGGCATTTTTCAGTTTCACTTTTCTCTTCATAAGGAAGCTTAGGCTGAAACAAAATACCTGTTTCTCCAATACCTGCAGAGGACTGGCACTGAGATGAGCCCTGCAGCACAGAGCGGGGCAGAGAGCAGCAAGTGTGACCCTGGGGGGCTGTGATTCCTTCCTGGGCACCCTTCCTCCCTGGGTGCACGATGCAGAGGTAAATAACTCTGCTCCCACCCTGTATGTTCCTGCAGCAGCTGTACAGATTCCATATATTCCTTCTTTTCAGTCTTTCCCTTGCTGCTATCTCCTGTGACACCCTGTCTGGTTTATTCTTTGTACATCTAGTATGAAATCGAATAAATGTCCTATAAGTTACTTTCATCTCAGCATCTTCATTATTTTCATGTCAGAAGTGTCTCAGCGAGGGAAATTCAAGTTTGGGTGAGTTCACAGACGTTTCTTTTCACTTGTAAGACGTGAACAAACCATCTGGCACAGTTAAGCCACTCAGCATGATCCTAAAACAAAGACAAATGCTGCCGCTGTTGTTTCATTGTTTAAAATAGACACTTTTGGAGCATGGATTATTTGAGTCCAAACCTTCCAGCTCCTTTCTGTTAAACCCATACGTATTGGTACAGGCCCCTGTGTGTCTCCATATAGCCTTAAGGAATTGTCTCTTTATAAATGATGCACATTAAATATATACAGCAACCATTTCCGTGGTGTGTATCTTAATTCTAAAATCCATTTAAAATCGTGACATTAAATGGGGACCTCAGCACCCCATGGTTTTCTACTGCAGATTCAAACAAGACGAGTGCCAAAGAATCATTAAATAACTGGGATTTCAATGGACCCTAAAGATTATTTAGTTCCAACCCCCCTGCCATAGGCAGGGACACCTTCCACTAGACCAAGTTGCCCAAGCCCCATCCAACCTGGCCTTGAACAATTCCAGGGATGAGGTGTCACATTCCTACACCTCCTTGGGTTGAACACAACTGTTTGAGACTTTGTTTATGAACCATAAAGATACCCATGGAGGGACAGAGGTCTGAGACTTCCTGAGGAGGAAACAGTCAAAGAACTAATATTCTGGGAAAAAGCTTGAGCTCAGTTTTCTCTTGGACTTCTTTTAATGCAGGAATTTTCAACACTTTGTGTTCTCCAGAGATGTACATAAGGACTGGGAGAAAATATCCTGCTTTTGAGTCCTTCTAGGAAGCCATTTCCAAATGTATAAAGACAATGAAGCACCTGAGAGAAGTCAGCATGGATTCATGAAGGTGGAACTGTGTCTGATCAAAGCTTTCTACAAGGAAATAATTAGTCAATGGGTGAGAGAAGAGCAGGGACTATTTCCATAATTTAACAAGGATTTTGACACTGTTTGCCACAACATCCTCATTTCCAAGCTGGTGAAATACAGATTAGACAAGTGGACAGTGAGTTGGATTGAAAACTGGGTGAATTGCTGGACTCAGATGGTCTCAGCTGGTGAGGATCAGCTGGAGATCAGGCAGGAGGGGTGAGCAGCAGAGGCCAGTACTGAGACCAACAAAGTTACGTCCTTCTCAACGACCTGGTTGATAGGACAGGGACCTCTTTCAGCAAGTTTGCAGGTGATGCAAAACTTTGAGGAGTGATTAATACATAGAATGGCTGTGTTGCTTTCTAAAGTATCTTGATAGGCTGGAAAAATGGTCAGAGGGGAAAGCTGTGAAATTCAACAGAAACGTGGAGTCCTGCATCTGGGAAGGAACAGCCCCACAGCCACTGAAGGGCCAGACAGATGATTAAGAATTTGCAGCATCTGTCAAAAAAGAAGCCGACAGAAGAGTGACTGTTCAGCCTGGAGGAGAGAAGTCTCAGGGGGATCTCAGCAGTATGTATAAATATGTGAAGGAGGGAAAGAAGAGGTTGGAGCTCAGTTTTCCTCAGAGTTGCCCAGTGACTGGACAAGAGACAAGGGGCACAAACTGGAAAACATGAAGCTGTTTGAACGTAAGAAAAGTTTTTTGTTGTGAGGGTGATTAAAGACTGAAACAGGTTGTCCAGAGAGGCTGAGTCTCCATCTTCAGAGATATTCAAAGAACTACTGGATCTGGCGTGGGGCAAATCTGTGGAGGCTGACTCTGCTCTGAACAGGGCAGGTGGAATGGATGTCATCTTCTAGCCTCAATGGTTCTGTGATTATGAGGGTTGCAGAGTTTATCCCAAATGGACTGCACTGCTACCAAAACAGACCATTTTCTGGCATTGATACACTTTTCCTTCAGCATAGAAAAGTTCTTTTCAATAATATTATCTCTCTGGGGACTCAGAAGAAAGTTTTGGCAGTTTAAAATGTGCTTACAGGAAATGGAGCGATGCTTAAGGATTCTGTTGCCATCAGCTTTGTGTGTGCTGCAGTTCCACTTGCCTTCTTTGGGCATCTGCTCCTGTGTGATTACATTTTTATTCTTTTTCAGAAGGGCAGATGGTATTTTTTTTTTCCCTGTGTGCATAATTAAACAAACACACAACAAACTCATCTAAAGATACTAATTAATTCCTTTTCCTAATAGATTTCAGGCAGTCTATTAATATTATTCACTCCTGGGACTGAGAGTCTGTTAGCAAGAGCTTCCTCATCTTGCTGCTTTTCCTTCTCCCATGGTGAGACTGGTGAAGTGATCCACCACATCCCTTTAAACACAGCCAAGCTGGAAGGAGCTGTAGCTAATCCTGGGCTGGTCTTGGTGATAGGCTGAACACTTGATTTGTTAAATATTGTTCAACTTGAACCCCCTCATCTTCCTTTCTTTGATGATCTGTGTCTGAGTGGCCGTGATGCTGCTTGGGTTCAGTATCCGCTGAGGACTGGGTCATTCCTAGCTCTGCACACATCCAGGGATTTTGGGCTCCCTGGTATTCTTGGAAAGGGTGTGACAAAGAAAAATAAGTTTAATTGTTCTTCTCTTAATATATAACTATATATACACATTAATAAAAAAAAGGTGAGATCAAAAATGCCGTTGGATGGCACCAAGTGATTGTCAGCTCTATTATAATTACCCAATTAAAGAGGTGATAATGAACCCAGACTTGAAATGCTGGAGGGAGAAAAGGAGGGTGTCACAGGCAACTCAACATTTGTTTTATCCTAAATCTTTATTGTAAAGTAATCACCTGTCAGGAAGTCTGCTGAGGAGAGAGCAGATACTCCGTGCAGTGCTGTGATCACAGAAACAGGGTGGGAACAAAAGCAGCAGTGACAGATTCAGGTAAGGCAGTCTCCAGCCCAGGAAACCTGAGCAGCCCAAGGCTTTTTGAGGAACCCACCCATCCTGGGGACAAGGAGGTGCAGCTTGAGCTGAGGACATTAAGTAGAAACTGTGATCTCTCCAGGTGGTTTTAGTGCTTAGAGGGTGGGTCACAGTTTTATTAGCTTGGATAAAATAATCCAGGAGCTGTGTATTCATATCGTCAGTCTTAGCTGCTCTGCTGAAAAAAAACTGTGCCAACCTACACTTGGTTCTGAAAAGAACCTGGGGTAAATGGTCACCTCCACAGCCTAAAGTGTGAATGAGATACTGGTTCATACTGCCATAAATACAGCCAGAAGTTCACAGGAAATAATCTCCTCTTTTTACTTGGCATTTGTTAGACCAAATCTGGACCCATGGCCCTGTTGATGAGGGTCATGGAGATTCTCTGGGGGATGGAACGAACACTCCCCCTGTGAAGACAGACTGAGAGAGGGGGTATTCAGCCTGGAGAAGAGAAGGCTCCAGGGAGAACTTAGAGCCCCTTCCAGGGCCTAAAGGGGTTCCAGGAGAGCTGGAGAGGGACTTGGAACAAGGGCCTGGAGTGACAGGACAAGGGGAATGGCTTCAAACTGACAGAGGGCAGGGTTAGATTGGTTATTAGGAAGAAATTCTTGGCTGTGAGGATGATGAAGCCCTGGTACAGGTTACCCAGAGAAGCTGTGGCTGCCCCATCCAGTAGCCAGCCTTTCATCTTCCCCCAGACTGATCCTTCCAGTTTATTTCTGTGATATTCCGCTTTCAGGACTACAAATCCCATCAGTCTTCATTGTTGCCTCAGTTTTGAGTGTGGTTGTGCTAGACTTCAGTGGCCCACATGAACAGCTAGACAAACCAGGTGAATGCTCCCTTCTGAGAGACGGAGGAAAGCATTTTATTAAATTCTTTCAGCTTTTAATGTGTGCAAAAATGTGTTTCTTTTCATATGATCCTCATTGCTGTATTTCAGTCGTGTTCAAAGATGACAAAATGAAAAAGATCAAATGATAAATCAAAACAAGAGTAACACAAAAGCCTGAGGGATACAGAGCTGACAACAGATGATCACAGAAGAAAGTGATAAAATTCTTGCTTATTACAGAAAAGCCGTCCTTAACTAAGAAATATTTCCTAGATATGTGTGTAAATGACTCAAAAATTTTGGATTGATCATTTCTACCGGATATTGTATGACCAAAATTTCAGTTTATTAGAATTCTAACCAACCAGTTCATCATTTTCAAGGCTGATTAGTACTAATATTCATATATAAATATTTTAAAATGCATCGAACAAGGCAAAGACCCAGCAACTAACAAATCAATTTCTTATGAGGTTACACCGGAAAATAGAGTGTCCAGAAGTGTGAGCCATTTGTAAATATTAGGTGCATCAATCTTGGTTCCTTCAAAGAATCAATTTCCCCATGAAAGGAAGACAAACATTGACAAGAAACAGGAAAAAAAAGAAAAGAAAAAAACCCCAAACCTGAATCCAGCAATATCATAGCAGTCTAAATCTAAACCATTGCTGTTTTACTGTGAAGAATACAGATACTCCCCTTTTTATTTCTGTTTATGTTTGTTTGTTTGTTTGTTTTGGGGTTTTTTTCCCCTAACTTTTCGGGGTTTTTTGAGCTGCTCTTGTAGCTCATTATAATGACAACTGGCTTAAAAGTGTTGAGAGGAAAAGATAAATCACTTCTGAAATGTTTTTTGTAGGGGGTTAGTTAATCCGAGGAGGCTTGCCACACTCAATGCAGTTATTTCCTGTGTGATGGATTGGTTCCAGCTCCTCTCTGGTATCCTGAGGGTACCAGATGAATATCCTGCTTCATGGCAGGTACCACCTGGAGTAGGGCTCTAGTCTGTGCATATGAGGACAGACGGGCACTTTGCAGTTTTGTGTGGGCCAAGAGCACCTGATTTGAGTGCTGTGTCCACAGGGCTAAGAAGCACCACCTTAGGGCCACCGTACAGCCACCACCTCAGCATGATGCTCTTCCTTTGTTGTTGAGTCCCGTCTTAGCCTGAGGTGTCTCTGTGTGCTGGTTAATATAGGTGCACTGTCTCCAGCTATGAATCCATGAAATTCTTTGGGATCTTCGCACCCAGCTTTGTCTGGACACACTGTGCCCTTGAGTTCCCTTTAATGACTCTGACACCTCATCCAAGGACCAGTCTGAGGTCCTCAGGCCAACTGGTAATGACTGGGTTGTGTCCTTGCTACGGAGGGTATACAAATGCTCGAGTTTTCTCCTTTTTATTTAGCACAGTAGACCTTCCCCACCACTGGGGTCCCTCCTGGCCTAAAAGGAAAGGTCTTTGTATCCAGCCCCTGAGATCTATGAGGTCTTCAGACACCCCAGTGATGCTGCTGTGGGAAAGCCTATGGGATTACAGGGGGTTGCCTAAAGGTGCATCACAGATGTGTTTTGCTTTCACAAGACTTTTATCATATTACTCCGTTGCTGTTCAATTTTATCCATTCCTTTTGCAAATACAGTCATGAAAGTCCTGTGTAGAGCATGGCAGAAACTCTGGGGTCTTCAAAATGCCCATTGTACACTGAGAGATTAAACTAGGATTATAAGAAGCCAAAGCAGGGAGGATTAAGAGACAGAGAAAGGCAGGGCTGCTGACTGTGGCACTGCGATCATTATAGCTGGAAAAGACCTCCAAGATCATCAAGTCCAACCTTGGTTTCTTGCATTTGCCAGCTTGTGGGGTGGTATTCGTACCCTGCTTATTTTAGTGCCCACTTCTCCAAATGTCCACTCAGGGTAAGAGTTGTGGCTGCTCAGCTTGACAAGCACAGTGTGGTTTATTCATGTGGATGTTATTTTTCCCCTCAGCTGCTGCAGCAAGCGCTCTCACGGGTCTCTGATGTAAATGCAGCAGAAATGTCATTGTGCAGTGGTCTGAGGTGAGTTTAAATAGCCAGGCTGTGCTCGCCTGTGTCAGGAAACAAAAGCTTCTTCCAGCTTTAACTGAAAACATACACTGGGGCTTCTTGGAGGGTTCGCCATGAAGGTGAAGGTGTACAAGGCACAATGGCCACTGGTGGGACATCCCTTCTCCTTCACCCACATTAAAAAGCACTAATTTGATTTCATGATTTTGCCACTCAGCCATTCATCTGGGATTTAGACATCCCCCCTGTCAGTGTGATGGAAGTCAGACTCCTGGGTATTGATTTAAAAAATGAGTTTAATCCAGATCCTCACACAAATTTGGGCATGATGACTGAATTTGAAGGACTTCCAAGTAACAACCTCCTGGCACACAACCACAGCTATAAGTGATGCTTGTATTTTTTTTAAACCCTGAAGAGGAACAGCTGGGAACCCAAAGAGGGGATTCCCAACTGATATGTATCCACTTAAACACAAAAAATATTCATTATTTTCAACAAAAACTACAGTCCATCCACATGGACACACAGTACACACAGTACTGTACTTTTTATCCAATGTAGTGCATAATTTATTAAAAGGGTATATTATTAAAGAGTTTTGCTTTCCGTGAGGGTTCAGGAAAGGGCAAATGTTATTGCTTGTCTTTAGTGAAATAAATTAAATTGAACACTACAGTTAAGCAAGACCATCACTTACGAGCAGGTATGTACCACTGCAGTGATGAATAGCTTAATATAAATGACAGAGGTGTGCTAAGCCAGGGATAAAGCCCAAACAGGAGATCAGTAATTGCATCTCTCCATTAAAACTGAATTATCCCTGAGCTGCAGCTCCTACTGCTCTTGTCTAGTTGAGTCTTAAAATCCTCACTCTGGGGCCCTCACAAACTAATGCAGCTGCTGGGGCTGAAGGTGCTGTACAGAAAAGCAGCAGAGCTCAGTGCCCAGGGCCAGAAATCCAGAGGGAATGAGGAGGGCCATAACACTCCATGAGGGACAGCTATGAGCCCAAAGGATGGGTGATCCCAATGTAGCTATGACCAAGAAGAACTGATGTCTTTTCTCTCTTGGTCTTGGTGTTCCTGCGAGAGGTTTGCTGGAATTTAGACCTGTTTTGCTTTGTACTCTGCTCTTCCCTTGGTGCAGCATCTGAAATACCCTTTGTGAGGGTGAGTGAGGGAGAGCTGAAGTGCCCTCTATGCTGGGGGTGAAACACTGGCCCTGTAGTTTAAATCCTTTGGTAGAGTTGTGGTTGTCCCTTCTCCTATTTCTTATATTCTCTACTTCTCTGAGACAAGTAATACACGAATTTCCAAGTCTTTCTTTTCTCACCAACCCAACCAGTTTCCAGGCCATTTCTCCACCTTCTTGGACCCTCTCCTTTTCATACCATGTGTATCAGTGCACATCATGCATCCCATTCATATGCCCCATTCCAGTGTTAAACCTCGCTGATGTGGTCCCAGATTTCCTTCCCACATTGTTTTTCTTCAGTCTTTGTTTCCAGCTGATATTCCTAACATACTCCCTTTCCTTCTTTTTACTTCTCTGCCCTCACTGCTGCTCCTCACTTTGGTTATTAGCAGCACCTATTATTTTCTTCAGTATTAACACAACAGAGACCAAATCTGCTGCTCGCCACCCCAATATCACCTCCTTTTAACTCCAGTCTTCGGTGACAAACATCGCCTTTTGTTTACAGCCCTACAGCCAGAACAGTGCCTCCCCCTGAATTAATTCCAGTGAGTTTTGCTTCAAGTAAGATTTCCCAGGAGATGCTGGGAAGTGCCTCTGGAACTGTGTCAGTATGCTGCAGTGCACGTGGCAGTGGCCACTGCAGCAGAGCATTCAGAGGACTGGCAGACAGGCCTCCAGAACACCAAGGTCTAATCCTCGGTTACAACGAGTTCCCATGTTTCTAGTGGGTCCTAGTTTACATGTTTATTAGTTTAGGAGTTCTCCACCCAGTTTTATGTATAAGCTCATGTTTATGTATTCCCTTAATTGCCTATGTATTAGTTCTGGAAAGTTCTTCCTTCCTCGACGCCCCATTGGTTGACTCATGTAATTCCCTCCCTTAAGTTATCCCTATTGGATATTCCCCTGTTATCTCCTCCTCCTCAGTCAATCCCCATTGGTTGTTTCCCTTTGTACCACCCCCGTATAAAATACTGTGCTCTCCCTTATCCCTGGTCTTTATCCCTGGACTCTCCACTGGCAATAAACCAGCTGGAACGTGTGCAAACACCCCTCTCTCATCCTTTGCCTCCACTGATGCTTTTACGTCATCTTTGTTTGGGACTCCCTCCTTGTGAAGGAGCCAGCTTTCCCTGCTTGCTGCAGCTGACACCAAGGACGTCTGCAGCTGGACCCTGCTGCCTCGGGCAGCCTCAGCAGTGTCATCAGTATGAATAGATGC
Source organism: Corvus kubaryi (assembly GCF_017639235.1). NCBI lineage: Eukaryota > Metazoa > Chordata > Aves > Passeriformes > Corvidae > Corvus > Corvus kubaryi. The sequence continues at coordinate 2,656,136 of NW_024580669.1, read as the reverse complement.
CCGTTCATCCAGGCACACACTGTGCTGTGACAGCCACGGGCATCTCGTACTGTCTTGAAGGAAAATGTGTCTGCTGCAGCTTGAATGGGGCTTCAGATGGAGCTGGGAAACCGTGCACTAATTATTTAATTGGCTGAAGAACCCTGTATTGTATTGGATGGATTCGGTTAAAAAGATGACACTAATTTTTTTTTTGCCGCCCGCGCCCCCCCCCCGGGGCGGGAAATATAAAGGTTTGCAAAGTCATAGACCTTGTTAATTCCAATTTTGCCTTCACTCATCCGAGCATTATATGGGCAAGGGCCTGACCGATTTACTTTGTACTCAAGAATATTGTTCAAGCATAAAATCAGGAGTGAAGTCTGAATCACATTTCTTTTCCACGCCTTGCTGTGACTTCAGTTTGCTTTGTTGTGGAAAGACAGAATGAGTCACTGACTCAAACAGACACAGTACAAGCATCCTTTTTTTTTTTTTTTTAACACCAGAAAAGCACATGTTTTTGGAGAAAATCAGAGAAATCTACACACAACCAAGAGGCTTGTGACTGGCCTATGCACCTGAATCCAAGCCCATCCAGAAACTGCTCCTGGATGGGAGTACTGTGACCCATCCACTTTGTGGAGAGCTGTTCCTTCAGTCAAGCACATCTCATCTTTTTCAACTGCAAGAAGCTGTGCCAGGGGACGTTTAGGTTGAATATTAGGAAAAGGGTTTTCACCCAGAGGGTGGCTGGGCACTGGAACAGGCTCCCCAGGGAATGGTCATAGCACCAAACCTGCCAGAGTTCAAAGACTGTTTGGACAATGCTCTCAAGCACAGGGTGGGATTGTTGGGGAGTCCTGTGCAGAACCAGGAGTTGGACTTGCTGATCCTTGTAGGCCCCTTCCAACTCAGGACATTCTATGATTCTTCTTGGCTTTACTCCCCCTACAACACACACACACACACACTTATTTCTCATAAAAAACTTCTCAGCGTAATCAAGACATATTCAAAGTTATTACTGTTTAGCTCTGAACTTTTGGGTAAAAATAAATAATTCTTGACATATGGGAAGAAAAACTTCGGAGCTGTTCTGGCATTTGGGGTTTTGAGATGTTTTCTGATAGCATGGTGCAGAGTGGAGGGGGGCTTCTGTGGTGTGAAGCAGAATAAAGATCACAATAATGAGGGCATGAAATTAGCTTTGCAGTATGAACTCCATGATACTGCGTAGGATTTTCAATTAGGATGAATTAAATTGTTGACAAAGTCAGAATGGATATAAGGATTGAGTAGGGTAGGAGGGAGGAAAAGGTGAGCCTTAAAGATAATGGCTTAGAGAATCTTCTGTACTTAGAGAATAGCTCATTCATCTGAAAATGTGTAGAGAGAATCATGAAAATTACCTAGGAAATAAAATATGTGTATATATAGTGAGAGTGAGAATCTGAATTGATGTCAGGGAAATCGCAGCAGAAGAATAAGTGATGATTAGAGCCTCTCTCATTCTGCAGACCTGCCAATGCTGCGTCTTCCAAGAGCACAGCAATAATTTACACCATTGAAAAATATAAAGGACCAGATTTCTTCTGTGCATAATGCGAGGAAGGGTCAAGCACGCCTAGGTATTAATGCTCTTCCGAGCAGCTCAGTCTCTGTGATTCCGTGCACAAAATGTCTGTAGGATTTAATCAGAGCAGAGGAGCAAGCTCATTATGTCTCATTTTATTTATGGCAAATTTCAGAGCCATTCAAGCAGTGCTTTGAGTTTTTGTGAAGAGTAAAAAAGCAACCATTTACCCAGAATGTTCTTCTGTTCAGTAAGAGTCTGATTTTTGAAGACACAGTCTTTCAAGAATGACAAACATTGAGCATCTTCCAACAACTGAGGTTCCAAAAGATCCCACATTGCAAATCCCAGCCATCCGTCTTTTTCCGTGTCTTCAGATGTAAAACATAAAGAAGTGCTTGAAAAGCTTCACAAGAAGTGCTAAGGCACCTGATTCCCACAGAAACACATTTGATGTTGAGTGCCACTCCCCTTCTGCATTTGCCCACTTTAGCCTTCCTAAATAGATTATAATGAGTGATTTTAATATTCCAATCATGCAAATCTTCCCCCAAGATTTCAATAATGCCAGCGAAGTCTGATGTATACTCATAAATGAGCTCCTCCAGTTCCAGTTCTTGTTTATTACTCAGACTCCCAGCATTAGAGTATAGGCAATTAAAGAATTTCTTCTCTTCACGTCCCTTGGTGCCTTGATTAATTTTGTTCTTGACATCTTAATTTCGAGCTAAATGAATGCTCATTCATTCCTCCCTCTCTGTCTTCCATATTTCCCAGTTTAACACTCTCCTGACTACTCGGCCTGGCACCTTGAAGACTCTCCTGTGAAGGTGTAGAGTGTTGGAACACTGTGGCTGTGTCTTCTCACCAAACAGGTCATTGTATTTCTTGCAGAACAAATACCTGCCTCACTCTACTTAAAACCAGAAGTCTTTCTTTTCCTGAGGTTTTTGCCTTCCTCTCCATGTTGGAAATAAGACTTCTGGATGGAATGTCCATCTTTAGTAGCCAGGAACTCTTCAGCCACCTTCAATCCTTCATATAAATCATAAAGAATGTCCACCACCATCAGTGGGAACCTTGGGCATCGTACGCATGTTCACCCTGGCTGTAATAACCATGATGGGTTTTGGAAGAAAATGTCAAATGACTTCTTTGTCTCTGGGAAATTTAATTCCATTCTGAACACAGTGTCTTTGCCACAGTTGATGTGACCAAATGTTGACACATAAGAGGTAAAATTCTCCATTTCTACCTTTATAGTCAGAAGAGAGAAATAGGGCTTTCTGGGGAGAAATTGGTCTGAACCAGTGCAGATGAATCATGCCTGGGAAGTGTCCATTGCTCTCTATGGACTAGGAAAAGTACTTCATGATGTAGTTTTCTGTAATTGAGACCTGTAAAGCATTCCTGGGGTCATTTCTACTCCATGACACAGCATCAGAAACAGCATGTCAGGCTCTTGTAGTTTCACTTGGGACTCTCTGCCCTGTGTCCAGGTTTGTGGATGTGCATTCAGAGAGTGTATTATGTCAGGAACCATACAGAAACATGGTCAGAGGCAGACTGTTCTCTAGGGAAACTGTAACCTAAATGAAATCTTCTGTTCCTGTCCCTCTCCTGCCCTGGCAAATTGCAGGATAACTTTTAAAACATTTAAACCTTTTCTTCAGGGGCTTTTGCAGATCATGCCTATTTCTCTGCCTGAGCATTTCAGATACTGAAAAACTGATGATATGCCATAAGAACATGCTGAGTTCAAAACAGACCATATTCACAGCTGGCATGTAACAGCTTCACCTGTGTCCTTGTGCCAAATCAAGTCATGCTCCTGCAGCATTTCCAAGCCAGGCATTTGGAGTACAATTGGTAAAAAATCTGTGGGGGAATGTGGGTGTTGCCTTTGGAGCTAGTAAGTCTCTAGAGAAATACAGCTGTTAGAAGCAAAAGTTTTAAACTGTTTCAGCTGTGGACATACAAACATGTCCACAATCATTTGCTCTTTGGACTTAACCTTTTCTATTTTATCCTAATCCAATGCTCAGACTTCCATAGGTGAAGTTCAAACTGGAACCTGTCATTTTTGCTCCAAGGAGCACAGACTTGCAGATGAGTCTCTGGAGACTGAAGCAGAGCTCAGCTCATGGTGTTTCTTGCTCATGTTCCTGGAGATGTTGAGCTTGTTCCAGTGAGGTGGGATTAATCTCCTGTAGCTTTCAGTGGAGGCCTTACACTGCAAGTTAACACATCTGAGTCTCAGAGTCTCCATGGATGTGTTTCTTTTTAAGTTCTGATTGTAAATTCCCAAGATAGTCAATGCAAATGTGTGATGGCATCCAGTTGTCTGAGCATGGGGTCTAATGGTGGTTTTGGTGGTCTAGGGTGTCCTCCTGGTCTCCAGCAAAACTCTGAGGGTGAGCACCTCCCCTAAATCCCAGCTTCATCTCTCAGTCCGACTCAGGCACCTCTGATTCCCAGTAACATTTCAAATGGCTCTGCATATCCATGGTTTGTGGTTAAATTAAGATTCAACAATTATCTAGAAAAATAGCTCTTTTGTTAGCTGCTTTTTGTTAGCTGTTTTTACAAAAAGGGCAGTGGGTTTTTTTCCTGTTCCTTCTGTGTCTTGTTCCTCTTGTTGCATGGGGCTCATTAGAGTATTGGCATTCCCAGTGTGCTCAGATCTCACCCAGGGTCCGATCCTGGCTGGATCTATAAAGCACAAAGTTATTAGCAAGCCCTGTTATATCTGCATCTGTGTTCAGGGAAGAAAATCCTCTTGGGACCGAGTATGCAGCAGTTCTGCAACAGCTGAGAGAGATTATCATAAACACCGAGCAAAATCAATGTGGGCAAAGGGAACACCTGAACCTTTCCTAAACCTGTTCCTCCACCTTCACCAGTTAGAACTGCTTTGACAGTGTAACACTGATGCCTTGCAGTGGCTACCTGAAAACAGAGACTAGACAAGAATAAGAGAATTGTTGCGGTGGCCCAGCCCATCAATGGGCTGTGGCAATCAAATGCCCACAAGACTCTACCCCTCCAATGGCAGGATGAGGGCAGACCCGAGAACAGATCTGAGGTCTGAGGACGCCACCCCCTTTCTAGGACGTTCTGTAAGTTTGACACCCCATTGGGTCTGTGACATAACTCATGCCTCCATGTTATCCCCATTGGTTGTTGTTCAAAAAGTTCCACCCTTCTTGCTGTACCCCATTGGTTATCTCCCTTTCCCCCCCTCCCCTACCTCCCTTAGTATAAGAACCCTGGACCCTTCCATTTTCAGGGTTTTTGTCCCTGGACCCTTCAGAAGAATAAAGCTCCTGGAGCCCAAAGACCCCTCTCTCCTTCTTTGCCCCTGGGTGACACCAGCTCATCCACTTAGCAGGTCGGGATGTGCTCCCTCCTACAAGGAGCCAGCATTGAACCTTTTACCAGCAGCTGCATTGCAGCAACGCCTGCAGAAGGACACTGTGTCCCCTCAGGCCAAGGGTATGCTCTGACAGCGTCAGAGAATAAAAGTAGGTATTTATTTGAAGGGCCTTCCAGGGTACACCCTGGGCAGTCAAAGCCTGTGAGATGGTCCAAGATGGACACTGGGTCACGGGTTCCTCGCAATTTTATGAGTTTGGTCCATTTGCATATCAGGATTAATTTTCCAGTTATAATTTCAGTTAATGATGTAATTACCTCAAGTTTGCTCCTCCTCTTGAAAGGCTTTTAGTTTTACACATTTTGGGGCCTGGGACAATTAAGGTGTCCTTGAAGACCAAATCTAGAGAGGGTTTGTTAAGTCTAACCAGCGTGAGAGAACAGCAGCTGACAGGCCACACGAAACTTCAGGGTACACATTAGGCAGTACAGGATTTGAAAAACATAAAAGTTAAAACCTAAGGCATCAACACTGGAGAAAAGAAGTTTGTACCCTGGAAAACTCATTTTAAGTTAAGCCAAACTGCGCTACATGATGTTAATGTAGAATTTCAATTAGTGTGTACAATTTCCTGTCATCTCTGGCCAAGCCGTTTTCTCAAACCAAAGCTGCTCCTTGCTTGCCTGTTTGCTTGAAGAGTATGAAGATGGAAGCAATTTGTTAACATAATTTGGTTTAATGTGATGACTAATGGTCTTCAGAAGAAAGTATGGATTGGGTTTGTCAGGCTGATTATATCTGAAACATGACTGAGGAGGGGCTCTTCCAACTGGCTTGATCAACACAGATCTGCAGGACCTGAGCTGGTCCTGGGCTTTTCCAGGGTAAATTCCAGGTAGCTTCACTTTGCTAATTAAGTGTAGGACGGGTTTGTTTAGTTGTCTAGGGCAGTTTGAGTTCCCTCCTCCCAGGATCCTGTTCCTATTTGTACAAGGCAGCAATGACTGCCTGGTTCTGTTTCAATGAAAATTGCAACCCCCCAACCCCACCCTATCCCGTGTTGTGGTATTCACACCCTGCATCCAATTCATCTTGCTTTGCCCTCTTAGGAGAACTGCTGGCTGTGCAAATCAACTCACCCAGAGACTGGGGCTTTTCAGTGGTGGGTGGTTTTGGTTCAACATTGCAGAATTGTCACTACATCCGTGGCTCTTGCCTCGGTTACTGCAGATGGCTGACCCCACACCCTGCAGTGCCAAAAGAAAGCTTGTGCATGGTGGCCAGAGGGTCACTTTTCTGAATACCCTTCCCTTCTCTACCCCTTGGCCAGTAGTTTTGCTGTGACTCATGTAAATATTGACATATGCTACGGACTTGCCTTTGTGCTTTCAGTCCCTGCTGAAAAGACTTGATGTTTTTCTTCTAAGTTCTCCCGGTCTTTTTCCTCGCTCTTTTCTTTTACACAGCCTTTCTCTGAAGAGCCTGGAAGAAAGAACCTCTTTCGTAAAGGCTGTTTGGTTTTTTTTGGTTTTTTTTTCCTGGAAATGTTAACTCCCTGCGCAGATATTCTGGGAACTTTTCACTGTTCTTTTACTGCGTGACACAAGAAACTAAAAGAGGAACATTATCTCTTCGAGGCAGCGAGTCATTGTACTTGCTTCTAAAAGCTGATCTTGTTTTGTTTGACTCACTTGCTGTTTTATTCTGGCAGTGATGCACTAAAATATCCTTGAGCTAGCTCAGTTGCGCTTGCTTTCCTTTCTTTTAGTGCCACATCTCTTTCAGTCACACTGCCCTCACCATGAACAAACGTATCAGCATCTGGCCCATTAATAACAGCTTGTTATGAAATAAAAATTAATCAAGCACCGAGATTATTGTGCAGCATTTCCCAGGACTTATTACCCAGAGCGATTGTGCAGACATCTTGTTGCATGGGGGTAAATTGTAGTTTGGTCGGAATTAACTCACAACAGCTGCTTTATTGCTGTGATGTATTATTATTTATGTAGGATGAAAGATGTGAATAGCACTTGAGCACAACAGAGCTGTGCACAGAGGAGTTTACAGGCTAAGGGAGAGGCAAGGCTGGAGCAGAGGATGATAAAAAAGGGACTGGGGTGTGTGTTGCTGCAATTCATAAACTTCAGCAGAGCCTGTGTTTTTCTGAGCTTCTTCTTCTTCCTTACATAAGGCACAGTTATAAGCAGCATTAATCAAGGAGGTGAAGAGTCAAGAGCTTTGTCTTTAATAACATTGAAGAGTTTCTTGTTTAACTTTCTCCCTGTGGACCCAGTACTCAGATCTGGCCAAGTTTCACCCTGTTGAGGAGCCAAACAAAGCAGATAAAAGAGGGATTTATGTCAGAGGAACAGCAAGTATATTTTCTTCTCAGAGATACAATGATTTGGTACAAGAGTGCATATTAAGCATCTTAAAATAGCGTTAAGCTGTGTGCTGATCTTTACTCTGAAGCCACATTGCTCAGCTACTTGTACAAATCCTGCAAGATAACAGAAGGTGCTAAACAAGTCACTGGGAAAAAAAAAAAAAAAAAGATAGAAAAGTGACATATCTTTTAAAACATAAGTAAGACCAAATTGATTTGCAAAGGAAGAATACAACTAATTACACAGTCAGAGCTTTACAAATTGTCTGTGTACCAGAGTATGGAAAAGTTTGGGAGCAAGAGTTATAACCCCTGAATGGGGAAATGCTGAATGCCAGAGTGATTCAGACCAAGGTGGACTTGTGTGGAACAGACCTCTAAGTCCCACAGTCTGTTAAATATTCTTCTCACCCTTCTAAATCTTCTCACCCACTACATCACTCTCCAATATATTCACCACAGCCCCCTGCCAGTTTCAGTGTATACTTTGCTGCAATGCCTTAATTTTTCTGAATGTGTTTCATGATGTGTTTTTGCCCAAAGAAGTGCCCACGGATCTGCCATCAGGTGCACTTTGCCTTTCCTCAGCAGAGTTTTTAGCTTTTAAGAACACTTCAAACCTGCCAGGAACAAAATGGGATATGAAGAACCAATTTCAATTACAGTGTGTGAGGCGGTTTCCCGGCAACAAGAGTATTTAAGAGCAACAAAAATTAACATACCTTCAAAGAAAAAGCAGCAGCAACAGCCACTGTTTTTCACGGTGTAATACTTTGTATTCATCAAAACGTAGTTTCTGAGCATTGTTTCTGCCTCAAGGCTCAACCCCAACTCATCTTAAAATCGTGTTTCTCCTTTCTTCACTGAAAAGTACTTAGAACTTCATAAAGAGACACAGGGAAAGGATGGAAAGAAAGAGACAGACTGGACTGGTAATATAATTCCTTGGAGCTAAGGTACTGACTTCAATCTTGCAGGAATAGCAAAACTCAGATGCTCTCTCAAGGAATAATCCCTTCTCCTTTAGAATCCAACTCCTGTTTTGAGCAACAGAAAGAAATACTCCACCTTAAAATTGCCTTTTTTAAAGCCTTCTGCCCCTTTTTGTCAGTGTACATCCATCCATACCTATTCTCCCTGGAAAATAATTGCTCTCCAAAGCCTCTGGTTTGAGTGATAAATCCAGGAGAATCTGTGCTCTGAGAAAGAGCTGTTTCCAAACAGAGTTAATAAATCAAAAATATTGTGGTCCTGAGCAAGTAACACAGATTTTACCTGCAAGGGAGGGAGGAATGGTACTTGTATAGACCAGTAAGACCCACAGCATCCCAGTAAGCTCCAGTGCAAGAGGAAACTGGGACAAAAGGGTGATTTTCAAATGGTTCTTTTCCCTTGAAGGAGTTACAGTGTTTGAGTTGCTCCTGTCTTTTAACACCTCATACTTGACAACAAATATGTGTGGCAGTGACACCCCTGTCTGGGGTGATACCGCCCAGGTATAAATAAAAAAGTTAAGTTTAACGTTAGACTGCTTAAAACAAAGAGTTTCTGGCCTGCTCAAAACCAACTGAAACCATTCAACCTCTTCAATTTATTTCACAGTCCTTTTTATTCCCCCAAAGAATTCTTTCTCAGAGAAACATTTGAATTTTCAGCTCAAGTTGGACCAGAAGAACAAACCATGCACTTGTATGGCATCAGTCTGCATTTTCCAAGAGTGGGGACCAAGGTCATCTGTTGCATTGCACAAAATCAGCAGGACACAGATCACTTGCACTGCAGCCACTGCCCTGACAACATCAATCTTCGGCATTTTGGGATGTGCAGAGGTAATTTTAGTTAATCTGCTGTGTCTGGATTGCTAGATATCCAAAAATCCTGGGCAAATTACTAAATTCCATTCTTCCTCCCCTGTGTGAACAGCATTTCTGAACAAATAAGGGAAGATATATCAAGAAAATCTGTTGGAGAACAAATGTCATTTTAGGAGTAGGGACAATAAATATTTTGTTTCTTGGAGTGCTGCTGATTGACTGATGAAAAGCTCGAGGGGAACAGATTTATCTACCTGCATCAGTTCCAGTAGAAGGACAAAATCTTGCGCCACATAGTCCAGTGTTGAGCAAACCCATGGGCTTGGGCCTTCTCAAATAAAGACTATTTTAAGCAGTCACAGATTGCTCTAATTACAATAATCCAACAAGGATTTGAGCCACTTGCCTGTAGGCAGGAGCCTTGTTGCAGACAAAATGCTGCTGCAGAAATCCCTGTAGGTTTGGCAAGTGCCACTTTGGAGCTGCAGGAGCCCTGGGCTTTCGGGAAGTTAGGGGCTCAGTAGAACCCCCCAGTTTCACCCTGTGCTAGGGCAACTGGATTGAATCCCCCAAGGTGAGACTCTGGAACTTCCCCAGGCTTCTGTGTTCACTGCAGAAGTCACCTTGGAGCAGTTGAAGTGGCAGCTAAAGAAGCTACAAAGCATAATGAAATTATGGAGATAAGAGTGGATGTCGCTGCCATTTCCCCTTCCCTGAGGGGAGCGGAGAGGAGACCCCAGAAAGACCCAGGAGCTCAGATTCCCAACAGGTGAGCTGTCAGCAGAAAGCCTCTGGGAGTAAGATATTTGCAATTTAAATGGATTGAATAAAAAGCAAAGGGCATGAGGAATTGGTCAGCAAGGAGATAATTTGTTAAGTTCCTTCTTAAAAAAAAAAAAAAAAAAAAGGTTACTTGACCTAAATTCTGCAATCCCTTAATTCAACATGTTCTCTTCACAATATCCTTTCCACGCAAAGCCACAAATATATTTCATTTACTCTGCCGAGTGGCAAAAATCCCTCCAAAACTTTTTGCTTCCCTCACCTCACCTTCCTCACTTGCTCATGGCTCTTTGCAATATCTCTATGTCCCTGCAGCTGCAGCGAGATGGAGCAGTTTCCCTCACCATCAGTGTTTATTCATCATCACCTCCTAGGCCATCACTGAAACTGAATTCCTCCACAGCTCCAGCCATCCAAACCTGGAACTGGATTTTCACCAGGATTTTCAATCCAGAAGGGAAGAAAACTGATGTAAAGCAGGAGGGTGAGTTTACCCAGGGCCATGGCATTTGTGTGAAGCAAGATTTGGTTGAGTGATGGAGGCTTTTAGTTCTCTTGAGGGGCTGTCTTGAGGCTGATGCACCAAATCCACAGGAACCAAGAACTGTGACCACCAAGAAACGTACAACCAGCATTAGAACCCCTTGTACCAGATATTTTTTCCTGAAATAGGGATGTGTACCTAGCTTTAATAGAGGTGGCTCCCAGCTTCCACAACTTACAGTGAGGTAGATGCTGTGCACAGAAGATAAAATGGTTTCTGAAATGGGTCAGCTTGTGGGCAGTCAACACATGGTGAGAAGGTGTACTAGTTTGAAAACAAAACCAGTGGGACGCACCAAGTCAGAATAACAATTTAACAGGGAAATTTAAAAAAAAAAATAAAGGCAGAAAACACTGGTTTAAACTGGCAGAGTCAGGGTACAACCTGACACCCTGTTAGTCAGGGTGGTGGTAGCTGCAGTCCTCCTGAAGTGGTGGATGTGGTTCTGTTGACGTGGTGATCCTGTTGAAGCGGTGATCCTGTTGAAGGGTCTGTTCTTCCTCAGAAGGTCCAGTGGTGATTGTGTAGCTCCTGTCCTCTGGAAATCCAGTGGAAAGGGTTGTCTCTGGTGTTCAGTCTCAGCTTATATCCACGATGGGATGCTTGGTTCCTCCCTCTGGGTGGAGCGTCTCACAATGGGGTAATGAGTCATGAGGCAAAGTGTTGATTAGGCTCATTAACAGAAGATAGTCCGGAGGGAGTTATCTCTGAGTCAGGCGGCAGGACAATGATGGGCCATTAACAGCAAGTCTGGGGGGAGGAGGCAAGGAAACACTGCCCCACCTGATTTCAGCAGCTCCTGAGGATGGTAATAGAATACACTGCAACCCAGGACAGAAGGGAATGAGGACAGCACAGGCAGCAGTGGAAATTAGGATAGTGGGGGAAGAAAAGCTGCTGGGCTGCAGAGGAAGCAAATGGGAAAAGGACTGTCTGAGATACTACATTTGCAGTTGGCTAAGTTACATATATACATGTGCAATTGGTGGAAATTTTACAAAGTACTGTGAATTCAATTACTTCTGAGATGTTTTAGACACGATACAGAATGACTTTAGGATGGAACATTTAAAGGTAACAGTGGTGTGAGGAAGACGTAATGCTTCCTTTTTAACCATTGGTCTGCCAGTCAGTGTGGAAAAGGCTTCCTTACATGTAAAAAATATTGTGGTTCTTGTGGCTCTTAATGAAAAAATAATAGAAGTTAAAAGCAGCAAAGCACAAACACAGCATGTGCTGATTTCTCACTCTGAAATTGTCTCACGGGCATATCCGTGGAGAAGGAGAGTCAGAGCCAGCTCTTGGACAGGAGGCTGCTGGAATTGGACCCAGAGCCCTGCCTGTGATACCCCAGGGGTGCAGAATTACCTTTTGGTGGGGAGTATGTCACCTTGTGGGGACACAAGAAGGGACCTGTGCACAGGGAGTGAGCACGGTGAAAGGACCAGCAGCTGGGAAAAGAGGAATATTCCCACTTTAAGACCAGGACAGGATACTTATTTTACCCTCATTCTCCAAACAGTAAACCTTTTGTTTGCCTACAGTGCTGAGAAGGATTTAAAAATATTGCAAAGCTGACAAAAAAAAAGACAACCTGGGGATGATGTTCCTGCAGTATCATCTTGCTGTTTGGGTGGGGATCCAGGTGAGTTTTGATTTCCTGGTGTAACCGAGACAAATTAATCTTATCTGTTGAGGTTGATGGTACAGGGGAGAAAAATACACATCAGCTGCCTCAACTGAGCAACTGGAAGATGTGGAGTTAGATACACTCACATTTACAGCCCTGACTTCATTAGTAAATTACTGTATAATGAACTGGTGCATAGTAACCTTCCTATACTCTTCCATGGCTAATGCCCTGCTAGTATCTCATCCATAGGCTTACTTACAGTGCAGCCAACCTATTCGTACAACAGGCAGCAGCCTGGTCCCTCTTGGCTTCAATGTGAGCTGGCCTGAACCCTGAAAGTGGAGCTGGAGAGAAACACAGTGATGGTTGTGCTGGAGGGAAGCGTTCGACCATTTCATTAACCCTGCTAATGGTTCAAAGGAAGACCTTAATGGCACAATCAATAATGCAGCCTGTGATCAGTTTGTTAGCCAGCCTGAAATGCTTTGCTTTTAATAGGGGACTCCCAGAAGGATCATGAACTGTTACTCGCAGGCAGTAATTCAGGGTGCATGGAAAGTATGACTTTGGGTCTTATTTTGAGTCTTTCTGACAAACACAGCCACTTCCCTGTCTCCTTAGAGTGCTGCTGGATAACTCTCTCCAGGAGTCGCAGAGTTCTCTGTCTCTCATCAGCCTGGCATTTCTGAACAAATTATTTGAATATTCATTCCTGTCCTTAATGCTTTTGCAGGAAAAGTGAGTCTCTGGGCTTGTCCACACTTAAAGCAGACCTGATGGTAAAGGATAATCCTTTATCAAAGAATTACTAAAGAGGAAAGGAACTCTTTTCTGCGAGGGAACAGGTTGCCCAGAGAAGGTGTGGATGCCCCATTCCTGGAGATTTTGAAGTCCAGGGTGAGAAACCTGGTCTAGTGGGTGTCACCCCTGTCCATAGCAGTGGGGTTGGAACTGAATGATCTTTAAGGTCCCTTCCAATCCAAACCACTCTGTGACTCTGTGATTCTATGATGGGACCCCACATTCAGCTCTGGTGTTTTTTCACATGTTCACCAAACACTGCCTCTGCTTCAGCTCCAAATCTGAGGCTGTGCAGGTCTAATGTGATGGCACCAAGCACAACCTCCCACGGCCTTCATGGAGCTCATCAGCTCAGATCAGCTACATCTCTTCAGTCCAGGTTCCCATCTGCCTGGAAAACCCCCTGAAGACACCTCCAAAACAGGCTCTGCCTCTTTGTTTCCCTTCTTCTCTTTTTTCCTTCCTTTCCTTCTCTTACTCTCTTCAGCAAAGGTTTCTCACTTAACTGAAAAAAAGCTGCCAGACACCTGCTTGGGTGCGAAGGCACTCTTGAAACAAAACTCTTGAAACTGGTCCAAATCCTTCAGGCACAGAGCAGTGCTCCCCTCTTTGAAGGCACTCTGTCCAAAGGAAGGTGGGCAAGGAGAACCCACATGGGAATATTCAATATTTTAGGTGGATGCAAAACAGCAGAACAATTTTTTTGTGTGTGTGATCTTTCATTTGTAGGAAATAGGGATGCCCCCTTTCTGCTTTACTGGTTGAGTTTTATCTTCTGGTGTTGACACTTAATAACTTTACACTTATTAACTGCCTGTGAGATTTTTCATTGTTGAGGGTTTTTTTATCATTATTTAAAAGATCAGAGTGTGTGGAGTTTTCATTGTCACATTAAACACACTGAGTAAATACAGTCCCTGAAACAGGAGATTTTATCTGGGAAGCTCTGTGGGGATCTGTTAATCCATTGCTTTTCTTATTTCACATGTTCCCCCTTTTCCCTGCCCTAGCCCTGGCCACTCCCTTGGTTTCTCCCTATTTGTTCCTGTACCCCAACCCTGCCCAGGGATCGCCCCTGGGCCCCTGACAAAACCACCCCGCACCCAGACCTCGTTGTCTCTCTCTGAACATCGTGGGGACAAGATGTGAATAAAGCCATCTTACCACCCTCATGAGAGATCCTTCTCTGCCTCTTTTACCACCACTGCCCTGTAACGCTGCTGGCTGCCAGAGCCAGATCCGAAATGGACTCCGGGATGAGACTGATCGCACAGCCCTAGGAAACCCTCGCTGAGCTCTCAGGGAGCTGCAGCCTGCTAGGCAGAGTCCAGTGGTTACAACAAAGCTCAGATGAAATTCCCATGGCTGGCAGTTGTTCAGGTGAGCCCTCTCTGCCAGAGTACAATGGCAAAGGATATTCTTCCTTCCTTTACCCTTCTCTTCATTATGCATGGGAGGGAGGGGAGCGGGAGCAAGGCAGGGTCATCGTGGCATTGCATTTATTCCGCTGCAATGACTTCACTGAGCACAAGTAACAAAGCATTCCCTGTGAGCACAGCACTCAGCACTGATATTACTCCTCCGGTACGATATCGTACGTGACCTGCTCCAGGATGCAGCCACTTGCTAAGACAGCTAATTTCTTTCCCTTGCCCTCATACAGCAGAAGAGTGTGTAAGAAGTGGATGGAGATTATGCAGTTTCCAACCCCGAAGTTGTCATTCCTGCTGGCATCAGCTGAGAGAGCCTGCAGTTAATGTACCCGAGCAGTGGGGCAGCTCTATAAAGGACGTGCTCTGTTCTCTGGGGCAGAAGTTGTATTGGAAGGGGAAAAGCAGATTCAGACTTGTCTGTCAGTGCAGCCTTCATGTGGTTCCTGATGAAAGCAAACACGTTATTTTCAGGAAGAACTGAAGTATGAAGAACTGTGGGTGGTCGGGGCAGAGTGGGGATAACGCACTCAGCACTTCCTGAGGGCATGGAAAGGAGTCTGACATCCCATGGAAGAGCATCAGGTTTGGGACAAGGGAATCAGTGAGAGGGATTAAACGCAGGGTGTGTCTGGGCGTGGCGATGGCTCAGGGTTACACTTGCTCAGCATCGCTGTAACTGCTGTGCTCAATTCCAGTAAGAGATGGGGCTCCACGTGCAATGGCAGAGAGGTGGGAGGTAAAGCTCAGGCACTCACCTGGAGCAGGCTGTCCAGGGAAGCAGTGGAGTCAGTATCCCTGGAGGTGTTCAAAAGGTGTGTGGATGTGATGGATCTGGCACCTTTCGCGGTTGGACTCGATCTTAGAGAGCTTTTCCGAACTTAGTGATTCTATTCTATTCTATTCTATCCTATCCTATCCTATCCTATCCTATCCTATCCTATCCTATCCTATTCCCATCCATAATCTTAATTCTTTATTACAGACAGGTCTCTTACTCTTCAGAACATGTCAGGGCTTTGAAGCAAGGTACATGGTACTGACTCCTCCCTCAAGGCCCCCTCCCTGACAGTGCTAAATGGTTTTCACATGAAAGAAAACAGGGCTTTGCCAGACTCCCAACCCTTTCCTTTTGTATTTTGCCAAAACCCACAACCATGCAGCCAAACGGTTGGGAACTGAACTGGTTCCATGACCCCTACCTGAATTCAACAAAATGTGAAATAATTTGGATGAGAAATAATGTCTGTGTGATGGATCACAAAGAATGTCATCAGACGAATGAGATGGTGGTAGAGACAGGGAAAGGTGTCAAACATTTTGCTTCCTTGTTCTCATTTCTCACTGAACACTCTCTGGTTGTTTTCTTAACAGGAACTGGTGAAGTTCAACTCATTAATGCCTTAACGAGGATTGTAATCCAGAGGTTCTTTATAATGATAGGTAGGAGTGGAGCCAGAGGAGGCCATGAAGGTGGTTGGAGTGATGAAACATCTTCTCTATGAGGACAGAGTTGGGATTGTTCAGGCTGGAGAAGAAAAGGTTTCAGAGAGACCTAGAACATCTTTCAGTGCCCAAAGAAGGCTTAGACAGATGGGGACAGACCTTTTAGCAGGGGATGTTGTGACAGGGCAAGGAATAATGGTTTTACATTGAAGGAGAGTTGATTTAGGTTAGATAAAAGGAAGAAGTTTTTTACAATGAGGGTGGTAAAACACTGGCACAGGTTGTCCAGAGAAGGTGTGAATGCCCCATTCCTGGAAGTGTTCAAGGCCAGGTTGGACAGGGCTTGGAGCAACCTGATGTAGTTGAAGGTGCCTTACTTGATCTTTGCTCCACATGTCATTCAGCAGGGACATCCCTCTGCAGCTGAGACATGAATCTGCAAACCCTTCTGCAGCTGCTTGGGGCAGTTCTATCACTCTTAAAGATTTTTACTCCTGCATCTGTGCTGAGGATGTTTGCATCACATGTTATTTTAATTCAGTGCTCAGGCAGGGTGGGAAGAGACACTTTGTGACAATACTATTATAATTTTACTTGAGCACATTTTCCTCTTCTGCTAGACTGGTTTTCACTCCAGCTATATTTCTTTGAATGTGACAGATTTTTTTCTCTGTGTTTTCTTTTTGGTCCTATCCTCTGTTTAAAAACAAGGTCATCAATAATTTTAGATGAAATGCATTTGCTGTAACACTTCAGGATAACATGGTTTGAATATTTTGATTGATTTATATCTATAAAAAACAAACTGCATCAGCTGTTTGTCTGTAGAAACCTTTGTTTTCTTTAAAGGTACGAGCCTTGTGCCTCATTAGTCTTCCTGAGCTCTCCTTTTGGTATCTGTTGTGTTTCACACATTTTTATAAGCTGTCTGCCTCTAATAAATGAAATTATACTTCAGCTGTAAAGTGTTCCCATAAGCAATCAAAGAAATGCTGCCTTGTAGTCTCTGAGAATAAGCACCATCAGTACCATTGTCACATCATCAGGGTGTAGCTCAGCCTGGTTATTAGTTTTGTGCTGCTCTGACAGCTCGGGTGGTGCAGCATCTCTCAAAAACCAGTGCTGGAGGAATCAAAGAACAGAGGATCAGCCTAAGGTGTCTGGCACTGCAATATCTTGGCTGATTATTAGAAGGGTAGCTTGGTTCTGCATAAGCTCTTGACTGATTTTGTTCAAGGATCAGAAGCCAAAATTAAACGAATTAGAAGAGGAAATCACACACAGGTTTGTTATCATGACTGGGAACTCTCAGTGTGAGTTACAAGGTCTGTGACAGCATCTTCAGGGAGCTCCAGAGAAGTTCAGCTAAACCTCCTGTAGCATCCACAGGCAGAAATCATCTGCTTTTGCTCTCGTTTCTTGTTACAAGGAGAGAGAATTGAAAGGACTGGGTTTTTTTCCTGGGACATCCTCAGGTCAAACGGGAAGATGAACAACGCTGTGCACATGTTCTGGTGTGCTCCTTTATTGCACTTATGATACAAACCAGAGGAAGAAGATGGTCCAGCTTGTGACATACATCATCATTTTATTTCAAATGAAAGCTGGCTGGCAGCTCCCTGTTTTTCTAGCACTGATGGCAGTTTTGAATCTCTGTGGTTTTTACGCAGCTCTCCCAAGTTCATGGCAACGTTCAGCAAAGTTTGGGATCTGGAATCCTTTGCTTCCAACACCTTTCCCTGACACTGCATGTCCAATGCTGTATGTGTAAATAAAGCCTTCTGCAGTTAACATGGAATTGTTTAGGTTGGAAAATACCTCCAGGACCACTGAGTCAGACCATTGACCCAGCACTGCCAGGTCCACGACAAAACCATGTCCTGAAGTGCCACATTCACACTTTTTTTGAACACTTCCAGGGGCAGTGATTCCACCACCTCCCTGGGCAGCCTGTTCCAAGGCTTGACAACTCTTTCAGTGAATTTTAATATCCAACCTAAACTTCCCCTGGTGCAACTTGAGGCCATTTCTTCTTGCCTTATCGCCTATTCCTCTTGTCCTATTCATGTTCCAGTCCCTGCAGCTGTGAGGGTGAGATATCCATGACAGACATGTTCCAGCTCAGAGCTGAGGGCACCCCTGGGTGTGAGTGGAATCGGCCCTGTGAGACCCAAAAAGCAGCACAACAGGTAAGGACAGAGCAAGGATGTTGCTTAGGGCAAGACTAAGAACAGCACAAAGTTGTCTTTAATATTTCCATAACTTCTCAGCTTTTTGTTCACTTCAGCTGGGGGATCCTTAATTATAAACAGGTTTTTTTTGCCTTTTCCTTTTCAAATGGGGATGAGGCAGAAAGGAAATCAGCATTCAGAACTCCTCTCTACTTACGTGCACATCGCATTGCAAAAATGAACATTGTGTCTGGTTCAGTTGAATCAACTTTGTAGGCAGATTATGTAGTAATTAAACCACAGATAGATCTTGGAGGCAAAAGAGAAAATCCCACTGACTCCAGTTCACCCTTTTGTAACCTATCCTGGGAAGCAGCAAAGCATCAGAAAGCTCTCTTTATTTATGGATGTATATGTGTGTATATATATGGAAAGCAGATAGCAATTCCTTCATTTCCCCACTCTCCCTTTCTGCTTGGAAGCCTGTTTACAGACACAGTCAAAATCCTGTTCTGAAATGGGTGATTGTGTTCATTGTTCCAGAACACATAATAGCAGAGGCAAACGGGAACGCTGAGGCAGAAACAGTTTAAGTTGTTCAAACAGGAGGAACAGGGAAAGCAGCAAATAATTGTCACAACCTAAAGGCTGCAGAGTCCCTAAAATCACCAAGTCTTGCACTCTGCGAGTCTCTCCCACTTGTTGAGCTACTGCAATTTCTTGGCTATGTCATCAGGACCTGAGGTTTAGCCACAATTCCTAATACCTGGTCTAGATCCATCTAAATTCTGCACCAAAATTCATCAAATACTGATTTTATGGTGACTGAATTAAGTTGCCTGGGGCCACAGAAATAATTCTAAAATCACAGTTCCCTCTATGTTTGTGTACAGTGGTCAGCTGGGGTTATCTCTTGGATTCCTTTTGGGAAAGAAAATCCAAGGCTTGGTGAACTGGCTTCAGGGAACAGGTATTTACTATGTCCTTCCTGCGGGGACTGTGACAAGCCAGGACAGGGTGTAAAAGCCAGGCAGAATGAGCAAAATACCAGTTCTTGTAGGGCTTGGTCAGGAGCAGAGTTACCACAGGATGAGACAGGAAAGGAAATAAATGTCCAGATCACTGCTAAGACACAAATGGATGGTGATATCCCCACCCAGGAGCCCCGGGACTGGCAGTCCAACCTCCAGTGTTGGAGGAGTAGAGGACAAAAATTTGGCCCAATTTCCTCAACAGAACCGTCCAGAGTCCTTTATTTTGGTGTCCAGCCTGGTTCCCAGGAGTGCACAGTCTCCCAGAGGTCCTCCCCACACCAGACCTGTCAGAATACTTCAGGTGCCTCCAAGACATCTCGAGTGATGTCAGATGAGCCCTTTAAGTTTTTTCCATTTAATATCCCTTTTTCTCCTCATTTTGTTTTCCCCATATCAGTGGAATGAGCTCAGGTCTCTCAGAGCTGCCTGGTCAAACCCACTCATGTGTTTTGGCTTCCTGGAGTTATTCAGAGTTTTCTGCACAAAGGAGAACCATCAGCACACAAATTTTGTGCTGACCCACCTGCCCCAGCAGAGCAATTAAAACCAGAATTGTGAAAGAGCAGTATTATTGTAAAAACACAGCACAACCTCTGATATGAAACAGCACCAAGAATGGACTTGTCAAGCACTGTTAGTTTTCCATTTTATTTTTCTGTAAAAGAGGGAAAGAAGGATTGTTTACAAGCAAGGCAGTCTGTTCTAAAGTCAAAATACTCTGTCTGATTATGCTCAGGGACCAAGCAATTAACAATGATCAAAGAGGGTAATTGTTGTTAAAAAGTTAATAGGGATAAAAATACCACTATATTAATTTTTTTGGCATTTTCTCCCCTCCAGAAATAAAATCATAATTTGTCAGCATCTGAAAATATGATCCTCATCATTGATTGCCTTTCTTTGGGGGCAGAAACAAAAAAAACCACAAAAAACCCCAGGAAACAAAACAAAGTAAAAAGATGAAATAAGAAAAATTCTTCAATTAATCCCATTTTTGCCAAAACATACCTTATTGGGTCAGATTTACAGATGGCACAAGGTGATTGGCTCAATTACTGCAGGAAAAGAGTAATTCTGAGAACTAATTAAATATGCTGGTATGCAGATGGTTAATTGGATTAATAATTACCTTGCATATGTAAAAAGAGGTTTTATGTTTGCACAGGCAATTTTTTATCAGGATTCTCCTGGGATAAAAAAAAAATCATGCTAATAAATGATTTTTTCAAACAGTAAGATAATTTTGCCTTGGTTTTGGCTAAACTTTAGAGTAAAAAGCTTTCTTCTCCCATCAGAAGGTAATTTAAATTAAAAAAAAATTCACTTCCTTTTTTTTTTATGTACACTCACCTAGAGCCACTCTAGGGAAGAGAGAAAAGCAAAGCATGTTGTAATCTGCAGAAATCAGAAGACAATGGAAAAATCTGTTTTTAAGCATTTTTGGGGGGTGGGAACAAATTGCCATGGCAACTCTCTAAACGGATATGTCTTCAAGGAAATCATGCTGTTCTCTTGAAAAGTGAGATGCATAATACAACGAGCACTTGAAAGTTATCTTTGGAAGGCATGTGTACAGGAAAATGAGAAATATTTTATAAATTCAAACTTATGAAACATTCATGCTGATTCACTAATGTTTCACACGGCAATTATTCCACCCAAAGGCAGGAGCTGAATAACCTTGCCATGTATATGTGCATTTTTAGGAGTGTTTTGTGGTTGGGCTGATCTGGTCTATCAGCACCTTCCCTCTGCTTTGCAAGCACTCAGAGTTCCTTGCCATCAATATATAAGTTGCTGCTAACTCAGATGGTCGTTAAATCAGAGCCTAAAATATTTAACCCATTTCTTAAACCCTTTCTTTTCCTGACAGGCTGTGTCAGTCAACATTTTCTTACCAGCAGCATCAGTGACTGGTACCAGCATGCTGCAGAGTGGGATGAGAGGGGAGGATTTGACCTAATAACTTTTCTTGGAAAAGCTGTTCCTCCTGTTTTAAGCCAAGTCAGATGGTTTGAGGCATCTGGTCACACTCAAGATTATATTTTGCTCACAGAATTGAAGGATCTCATCCTGGCAGAACAACTTAAGAGTCTTACCTCAAGACTGAGACTAAATAATCTTTAAGGTGCCTTCCAACCCTAACTATGATTCCCTGCCCCTATTGAAAACAACAGCAGTATTTTCTTTGCTATAGATTATTTAGTTCCTAAGCTTCTGGCCTGAAGCAGTAATAAAATAAATAAGACATTAACTAATAGAAAGTGAAAAACAAATCATGAGCATTTATTTACATCCTTGAGATGGAGCTGCCTTCGTGCTTGTTGGTTCCTTCTGACAACTCCTGGGCTTTTCTTCCACAAGGCTGAACCATTTTAATTAATGCAACCCAAACGGCTTGCTTTATATAAACCAGATAGAATAACAAAATATGTCCTGACTAAAACCAAAATCAGCATCTTGCCCACAGCCACGTGCACCAGTTTAAGTGAGGTAATTTTAAAATGTCACCTCAGACTCACATTTTACAAAGAGGAGCTCTGAGGGTGGCAGTCACATTGCCAGTGCTTGGTGCTTAAATTTAAGGTGTCAGAACAACTATCACGTCTAAAAAGCAGCAAATGGATGGAACAATTCACTAATGTGTCCCTGAGGGTCTTCTCCACATGTCACTCTCCTGTACTTCAGGGAGCTGAGGCAGAGGCCACTGTGCCAAGTCAGGGCAATTAGCTGTGATTTCAAATACGGGGAGCAGATTTGTGAACAACTCACTGATCTTCTCTCCCACGTGTCTCTGCCTGGTATCCTTCAGTGAGTCAGTTGTCTGTTCAGCAGTTGTTCTTGGAAGGAGAATGACCATGGCAGCCAGGAGAAGGAATCCCATTTGGCAGGTGGATCACTTGGTGGGAATGGCTGGGATGGAGAGGGCTGGCTGCACAACAGGGACACAGCTCATCTTGGCTAAGCTCTCTCATGATACTTTCTTTTTTTTTCTTTTTATATATTTTTTTTAAGAAAATATTTTGACAATTTCTAGCACAAGTTGGCCCTAAGGAGACATCAAAGTAGAAAAAATTACTGCTGATGACAGACAAAAAGACCAGAATACTTATCAGGGATAATAATTGCTGTATCTGAAGAACGCCTAAAGCCAGATCTGGAATTCACAGCTTGAACAAGGGCTCAGAAAGGAATCTGGTTTGAAAACTCATCACCCAGTGATGTGGAATATCCCTGTGGTCAGTTGGGGTCACCTGTCCCAGCTATGCTGCCTCCTAGTTTCTTTTGTGAACCTCCTCACTGGCAGAGTGTGAGACAAGGATAAAAAAAGTCCTTGACTTAGGATAAACACAACTTAGTAAAAACCCAAACCATCAGCGTGTCATCAACACCATTCCCATTCTGAATCCAAAACACAGCACTGGAACAGCTGCTGAGAAGAAATTAACTCTACCTGAGCTGAAAACAGGACAGTGACATTTAAACTAACCCAAACTATTCTGTGATTCTATGATTTTTTTATATGCCTGGGGAGGTTAAGGTTGTTGTTTAAAGCTGTGGAATAGCAAAGCCAGGCCTAGGTCAGGGCAGCCCCCTGCTGCTCCTCCTGCCGTGTCTCAGGACGATGCTTTCTAAGCGGATTTCGTTTGCTGTGGTCACGCTGTGAGCTGGCCAGAAGCTGTGCAGCTGATCTGGCACAGCCTGCTCCCAGCAGAGCCTGTCACCTTCTGTCACCCCTCTCAGGTGGGGCTGTCCAGGGTTGAAATGACCCTACATGCAGCGATGGCCCTGTGCTGTGACCCCAAAGCATTGCTGAAGTCCCTCCAGTGATGGAGAGTCATTCTGTGCACGTGTGTGAACAGCAAAAAACACCCTGGGTGGGGGGGAGGGGGGATACTCTGAGTGCTCTGGACCATTCAGATGGGCTTTGGTTTCCCTTCACCTGGTCCTAGGTGACACCTTCATCAAGGTTAATGCTTCCAGCAAGAGGGAATCAGCTCCAAGGGGCAACTGTCAGGTGGGTTTACATGAACAAGGGTCTCACCCCACTTGTGTTTAATGGGAAAGAAATCAGCAAGATTCAGGAAGTTTGCCCAATCCATGAGATTTTTTTTTTTAATTTGAAAAATTATGGCATTTCAAAGATGAAAAGCTCATTTGTACCAGCACAGAGTTTTCTGCAACTAAATGGCTTTTGTGTACATGCTAAAGGAGTGTTAAAAATACTCCCCAGGAAGTCCTCCTACGTATATTTTAAGAGTTTTCTAGGATAGCAGGGACAGGGCAAATCTGTGTCAGTAATCCTGGCAGAGGCAAGGCAGAGATAAAGGTGTTAAATGGCCAAAGAAATTGTATAATTCAGTGGCGTTTCTTCTGATAAAGCAGTGTTTAATCTGACAGCCACAGGAACTGGGGTGTGACATGAGCGTGAGGCCAGGAAATGTAAAATGAAGTAATCACCCTGAAGAAGGAAATGCTTTGAATAACACATGATGCTGGAAATCTTCATTGCAGCATCGAATTCTGTTGTTCAGTGCCTCGTCCCAGCCATTTGCCATTAATTTAAATATTACTGAGAGAATTTAGGGCAAAAAAGTGTTTCAACAGTGCCTGCAGCACCATGATTATTCTTGTTAGAGAGTCTCACCATCAGCCTCAAGAGTTATGGAATTTGATGTGACACATTTTTAACAGGGATGATTTTAAAATGATGGGAGAGGAAAGTTGAGATGAGGTGAAAGGTTTTGTGTAGGTCAGTGTCATGAATGGGATCAAAACAGACCAAGAGTCTTTAAAAAGGGGCCCTGGATTAAAATGAGTCACTGGAGGGAGGACTCTGAGACAGTCAAAAGAAAGACAGTATCTTGAAATGTGGGGAGGGGGGATTTTGGCCCTGCAGCTGCTTGAAAATAAATTATTTTGCAGCAAATAAAAGCGAGGCAAGGTCATAAGTGCAAGACTCAAAACCCAGGGGCTTTAAGTTTAATTTCTGAAAATGCATCTGGAATATGTAAACAACGTCCTCCACCTGTCCCACTGAAAGTGTCCCAGGGACAACCTTCAGCATAGATAAGAGGAGGTTTGATAAGCAGGACATCATATTAACATTAATGTATCTTTATCCTTATTCCACAAGGACCAAGTTGAAGCAGAGAGAAGAGCATAGTAAATAAAAATAATAAAGACAGGCTGATGCTCCCTTTTGAGCTGGACTTCCTTTATCTAACATTAGCCATCTGAAAATGAAGCATCTGGCCTAGCGCAGACATCTGGACTCCCTCAATAGTCAGTAGAGAGAAGCAGCTCCAGAGGTGATCCATCACAGCTCTTTACAGGACGTGAATTGCCCTGGGAAGCTCCACCAGCTGCAGAAGGAACCTGGATAACCAGCTTAGCACAGAGACCCACCTGTTCACCGGCAGGAACCAGCCAAGAAAAATCCCATCCTTGCTTGCTGTCATTAAAAACAGTCCTGGGTGGTATTGTTCCATTGCATGATCTGTCCAAAGCTGAAATAAGGTGATTGCTGTTGATCACAGACAAGGAGATGTAGAGTTATTACAGAATAGGTGAAAGTCAGAAGGATGGTTTCAATGGCTCTGCTCATACTAAAGGTGATGCCATCTTTTCATTCCTCACTAAACTTCCCAATGCCCTAGGAAGGCCAGAACTCCAGCATCTGGTGCCTAAACCCCAGCATCTGGGTCCTCAGCTGAATTCCCTGTCCTTACTGGGGAGCTGACACTGAAACCCTCAGGAAAACTCTTAATCCCTACTGTGCAGTGAGAGGAAGGAAGGAAAGGAAGGAAAGGAAGGAAAAGAAGGAAAGGAAGGAAAGGAAGGAAAGGAAGGGCAGAACATGTCACTGTGGGTGTGGCAAAAGTGCCTTCCTTCCCCTGGGGATGCAGGGCAAATGCAAAGCCCCTTGCAGGGGAAGTTCCTCCCTAAAGTCATCGGGCTTTGGATTAAGGCCTTCATCCTCCAAAATGTCTCCTCCCTCCAACTGAGCACACTTATCCTGATTTCCAACTGAGACAGATTACAATGCCTTTTTTTTTTTAATTTATTTTTTCCATGGACAGGTGCAAGGGTGTCCCTCCAGGAGAAAGTGTGTTTCTCTTTATGCCCCATTAAGACTCCAAACCTGCCAAGCTATTTAAAAAGAAGCAGAGGCAAAAGAAAAAAAATGCAGAGGTAGACTTTATACCCCTGATCTCAGCTATTTTTCCTTGCAGAAGACCATCTTTTAGTACTATGTTATTGAACCTCCCTGTTTAATGACCCTTCTAATGCACTGCTATCAGGTAGTGCCATCTGTATTTGGGCAAATGTGCTCACTCGTCTGTTTACTCAGCATAAATTATCTTTATTTAAAGTTTAATGGAAGTTACATCTATTTGGACATCTGTACTTAACTGATTACTGGCCACATTGGGCCGCCTGGTGGTTCTGCATGAACTTGCCAGCTGCTCTGAAATGATAAGGGGCTGACATATGTTAAGAGCCAGCAACAATCACAGTCAGGATGTACTTTTTTTTTTCTTTTCCTTTTTCTATTTCTGAGCTGGCAGTTAATAGCAGCAAAAAGAAATCCACCCACTCCCCCAACTGCCTCCTCCACCCCCATGTGTGTCTCTGCTGTCAATCCAAACCTTTTCAGAAGCACATAAGAAAAATATTCCCCCTCCATCCCGCCTGAGGAGTGAGTGAAGTTCTTTGTACTTTCCATTAAATCCACGTACAGTTTGTTACCTGTTTCATGCAGTGAAACACTTCTGGCTGTGGGAAGCTGGAGCCCATCTCTGTTCATCAGCATCTGCAGCTGATTTGGAAAGTTGCTGCCATCTATAGATAGGTATGAGGATTTGCTGGCACGGTTCGGGAAAAGGGTTGAGACGGCAACAGGATTTGGGGAAAACAATCATGGAATCACAGAATAATTAGGGTTGGGAAAGACCTCTAGGATCATCGAGTCCAGCCATTGACACTGCTAGGTCCAGCCATTGGTGAGCTGCACAAACACCAGTCCTGGACCTCTGCTTCTGGTCTCTGCTTCTCCTCTGCGCCTTTCCTCCCGTTACCCACTGTTTGCCACACTGCCAGATGGACTTGGTCTTGAAGATACAGTTTATCTGGGAAGCCCATGGCCTGGAAATGCTAGTTTTTTACTAATTAAAAGCTTGTTTGTGAGTGCAGACGTGAACCTGATGTCAGCTGTTACAGTGGATCTACTCTGGTTATGCCTTGTTACAGGTAGTCATGATTATTGTGCAAGACCAATTAACTTGGCCCTTGTGATCCACAAAATGATGATTGCAGTTAGGTTTCCATTGTAGGAAGAGCGTTGGAGACCTCTCAATTTCCATCCCATCCCAACCTGGGGTTGATACAATAGTGCAGATTGCCCTAAATTCAGCTCCCTGTACAGAGGGATGAGATATCACTGTTCTTTGGCGGTTTCCAACACTCATATGCCATACTCTACTGAGTATCAAAAAAAGATGGTTTATGAAAAGCTTCTTCACTTTTCCTCTGAGTTTTCAGGGTTACTTTAATCCTTTTATACTTAACTAATTTCTCTTGGGGTTAGGTGATTTCTACCTAAACATTTTGGTACAAATTCAGCCCTGGAGAAAACATCTATCAGCTCCAGTTTGTTGTGGGCATCTGCTGGCCTTCATGACTGGATTTTGCTTAGACCCCAAAGATGGTCCTGTTTAAATGGTGGTCCATGGAGCTCCCTGGAAGCCGAACTGGATTTCTGAATATAAACTCCTAAAATCCCATTGTAAAGCTTCATAATTAATCAAAATTGATTGAGTCTCAGTGAAAACTAACAGCAATCTACTCTCAAAAATCAGGAGAGTCATATGTATAGTTAGAGTGGGTTTAGAGTTTAATATCAGACACCCATTTCTGGAAATCTTGGTGGAGTGGAAAAGACACAAAACCAGCCTGTGCCTGCTGGAAGCAAAGAGGGCAATGGTTTTCAGCTGCAAAATAGCTGTAGGTTGAAAAGCCTTGTGCTTCTGAGGTCAAACCAAACTCTGCCTCATGGGCTCTGACCTGTAGGATGTGGGCTGGGACTGAAGACCAGATGTGGTCTTTGGAGCTTCTGAGAAGAAGAGATGGAGCATCACGGATTGATGGAAGAGGTGTCATGGTTTTTTCCTCAGGGCTCAAAGGCTCTTCTCCTCTTGCACAACCCCATGTGGAGCGGTGGGACTTGGGACAATTTCCATCACACGCCTTCAAAAATCCTGCTCCTTGGCTCCCACAGGGAAATGAGGAATTTTTCTCATCCACAGCTACATAAAGACTCTGGTCTGAGACAGAAAAGATCAGAAAAGCTGCCCATTCTTCTTCTGTGTCTTAAATGGAAGAAGAAGATTTGTCACTGGAGCCTCTTATTCCATCACTTCCCATTGCAGCTGCCTTTGTCTTCTTTAGCCTTTCTGGTGGGAGACAAATACAGATGACGTGTTGTGGTTCCTCTCCTGCTACTGACACAGAGAATTACTTTTATTTACTGTCATGATTACATTGCCATATGTTGTGTTTTCACCACATGGCTCCGTGTAGTGATAGATATGTTTGCAACCTAAAGACTGGATGTCTGTAAATGGACCTTTTTATTCCATGTTTGTGTATGGAGGTCTGATGTCTCTTCCCTTATTTTTCATCACCACAGCAGAGCTGGTGCCATCCAAGCACAGCCAGCCTGGCTGCACAGGTAAGTACAAAACAGACCTAGAAAATATGGGAGGTGTGAGACCTGCAGTTTCTAGAAGGAATAGAAAATAATTTGGTTCACATAGTTTAGAGCGCCTGAAGTTCTGGGCATTTGTTGGAGGCAGTTTCAGGTCCTGTGCTTTGCATGGGGTGGTTTGGTTAATTGTTGGCATCTTGAGTGCTGCTCTGCTGGCAGCAATTCTTCTGCATTACAGGAGGAGGAATTAGATGTAAATCAAGCTGTTAGTGCTTTTTTTTCCCTAAACTAAACATAGGGGATTAAATTAGCTGTAGCCCCAAACTCCAAACGACTTACACCTCTGTTTTGCTTTTAGTGTTTTAGTTGACATGACAACTCATTCTTAAAGAGCTTGAATGAAAATTTTTTGTCTCTCTGAATTTAACATTTGCTTATTTAAAAAATTAATTAAACAGTGATCTCTTTCCCCAGCAATAAATCACACAGAGCTTAGAGGCTCAAGGAGAAAAACCTTACAGTTTGGAGCTACTGTGAAACCACTCTACAAATAAATCTGCACTTTAAGCCAGGGATATTTGCCAGGGAGAAAATATTTTTGCTATCACAGAAAGGAATTTCTTAATGTATTCAAAACTTAAGAGCTCCTATGTTACATTAATAGCTAAAGAGTTACGCGAGTTTTCCATTTTAAATGTTATTATGTTCTTATTTACCCTCTTATTTTTGCTTCTAGTGCTCCTGCTCTTTCACTTCTTTTCTCTAGCTATAGACTTGTCTATTATAACAAGTAGCCCAAGTCTCTCACACGCTCAGTTGTCTCCAGGGGACCGGAGCTCTCAGACCAAATTACCCTTTTATCACCACCAGAGTCATCCTCCTGTCTCCTGAGAATTGCAACAACAGCTCAGGAAATGACAGCCAGAGTTTCTTGGCCATGGATTAGAAATAATCTGCTCCTGAGATGTGCTGCAGGGGTCACCACACCGACTGCCACTGACTGTCAGGGTCCCAGGCAGCTGTGAGGATCAGTCACTAACAGGGCCTTTGACCCACAGTGACTTTCTCCAACTCCTGCTTCTGCTGTGGATCTGCTCTGTGGTCTCCTGCAAGCCTCTTCCATTGTGCTTTGCACTGGTCTCCTTCTTTGCTCAGTGGAGGGAAGGATATGAACTTTTTGAGATCCAAGGAGGGAACTGGCAAAGTAAAAGCCCCATGAGTGAATAACCAAAAATACAAACTTACCCCATTAGGATCAGATTCAAGAAAACCCCTTAAAAACAAGTTGAAAAAAACCTCAATTTTACATTTGCATTTTACATTATTATTGCATTTACATTTGCATACCAAAGGTTGAGGTCACAAACACTTAACTGTGTAGGTGATTTTTTTTCCACACAGATTTCTCAACCTGAGTGCAGATGTCTCAGAAGCACTTGGAAAAAAATGCCTTAAGGATGTAGCCTGACGTGACAGGACGTGGAATTAGGGAGATAAAGTTTACAAAACATTTTGAGGTCTTGAGAGGTGTGCCACATCTAGCCAAAAAGGTATTATAGTGTGTCACATGAAGAGCAGCTAAGCATTCCTGTACAATACAGAATGCACAGCAATAGAGAAAGAAAAGCACCAGATTGTTGACAGTGCAACGAATATTGAATTTGTTGACAATAAAAGGTGGGGGCGGGGAGGAGGATTAGAAACATTTAAAAATGTCTAAATCATGAAAAGCACTAATTTATTGCTGGTAGCCTCTTTGAGAAGGAATGTTGCCAAACAATCCAGCAGCAGCGTGAATCATGTGGAGCACAACTCCCTGGGAAATGGCAGGTGCTCACGTAGCTAACAAACACACTGCATAAAAACAAACCTCTGGCTGACTACTTATTAGACTTTTTGAAGATTAGAAAAGCAAGTACCTGGCCCAGAATGTTAACTTGATAAGGAGTCTTTATGTGGTTTACCTGTCATATAAATAATGGATAGTTTCCCTTTACGTGGCTTTTTTGGTTTATTAGTGGCTTCCATTAGACAACAGCTATGTTCCCAGGGATCTGCAGGGATTTGCCTTTAATAATAGCACAGCCTTCATCTTTTTCCCTTTTAAATTAGATTTTGATCCAGGTTCACTCTCTTCTGGCAGCATGAAGGAGAAAGGATCTGTCGCTGTGGGAACAAACCTGTCTCCCGTGGGAAAATCACCTCACAGCACTCAGCTGTGCCCTGATTTAGCAACTCATGGAGTACATAAAGCTGCAAAGTCACCAGTCCCAAGCAAACTGCAAAGGGATGGGAGGTGGGCAGGGAAGCTGCACAGTTACCTGTACAGAATGGGTAGGATGAGGTATTTCCACACAAGCAATGACTTTCTAGTCGTATTCCTTTTCCTGGTTTGCCCACACCTAGACACAGAAGATCTTCAGCAGCTTTGGAGTACATTCCCATTGTCCCTCCTGAAATCTGGGCTTCAGTGAAATGTGAACATGGAGAAGACAAACCTCAGTTACTCAGTTAAAACAAGGCAGTTGAATGGGAATTGGTTTTAGTCAACAGCAAAGTGATACATTGTGGTAAACCTCACAGAGGTGATTTCTGCAGCCACACAGTGCTATTTTAATGACTTACCCAATGCAGTTAAGAAATATTTAGAAAATTAATGTGTGAAGTAGCTAAACTGTGATACAAAGCACATGTTTAACAGGGTGATTATCTGGTACTTTCCTCAGGGTAATGTTTTTGTGATTTTTTCATCCACATTTTGCTCAGTGCCATTGCAAGAGGACAGTAAACTTTCACTATAACAGTGGAGAATTTTAACTCTATTTAATAGGACCTCTGTAATTTTTCCATAAACATTTCAGCATGCCAAGTCAGTAAGAAACTTGGCAAGGACTGTCTTATTTGGGCTTTGCTTTGTCTTAGTCATACATGGGATTTTGCAGTCCTTAACCAGGATAGAGCCTTAAACACCATCAAATGGAAGTTGCATCACATCATTTTACACCAAGTGAGGGTCCATTCCTGGGCTTGACTCCAGGTATCTTTTACTCTTGTCCTTCTCTAATTGAAACCAATTTACTTGAAGATCTAGTCCAGGTCACAAATCAGACCTAGTCCAGGTTACAATTAAAAGCCAATTTACTTGTAAACCTAGTCCAGGTTACAAACCTTCACAGTAGTAATGGAAGCAGAGTTACACACATTGGTGCTGAAGCCATCTGGCCTTGCTCCTCAGCTTGCTGGAAGGGGAAGAGCCCTGTCCATCACCAGCAAGTGGGGACCATAATCAGTCATTAGACTCAAATGACATGTTCCACTGGAAAGGAACAGAAAGGCTGTTCTTTGTGTTAAATTAATGGCTGCATCTACAGTTAAAAGCCCCTCGTCTCCACGGCAGACAGGAACAATCATCTCACAATGGGGATAATGAAACCCTTGGCTGGGTGTCAAGGTTTTAAGTGAAAATCCACACTTACCCTTCATCGAGCCTGGATGTACCACCTCCTCCTGCTCTCATGTCTCTGACCCCCCAGCTGAAGCTTAGCAACAGCAGTGAGGGGAGCCATGTACATGCCCCAAGAATGATCATTTTCTTCCTCACTGTGGTTTGGGTGGTCCATCTGCAGGGTCAGTTGTCCTCTGGCAGATCACTCTGACCTACAGTTTATTACAAGTGGAACAGGTGTTGCAGCTGTGACTGGCAGCGGAACCAGAGATCTTCTTTCTCCAAGCCAGGAGGACTGGAGGGTGAAGAGCATAGTCACAGACAGGATTTAGTAGGACTGGTTCAGCCACCTGATCCCACAATGAGAAAGTGTTAAATTTGGAGCAAAGGGATGCTGCTGCTTACATTATGCTGTTGGACTGACCGTGCTTGGTCAGGAGATGCATCTTAATTCCATGGTGGCCTTACCCCAGCTCCCAAAAGTTCTGCTACAGGGATGGTCAGAGCAAGCTGACCATGTTGTGCCATCTATCTAATTTGTCCAAATCTCTCTGTTATTGAACATTCCCATGAGCTCTTTATCCCTCCTTCCCAGAAGACACAAAGCCAGCTCTCTTTAATAGCAGCTAAACTCAGACCAGTGGTGGTCAGTGTGGAGGCAGGAGAGGCAGTAGAATTATGGAGCAAAGGCGAGGACTCTTCCTTTTAAGTGTTTGTTTGGGCTCTCACTTCTTATGAGTATATTGCAACTGTTAATTCAACTTCCTTCACCACTCTGGCGTTGGAGGGAAATGCTGTAAAATATGCCCAGTTTACAGAGACCTGAAACTGTAGAGATCCCAAACACCCTAAATCATGCAGATTTCTACATGTTTTCAAACTGGCACTCAGCTCTCTCATCCGGGGTGGAAGTAAGAGTCTTTGATGGCAGAGATGGGAAATGCAGCAATAGTTTTCTGGCTGCTCTGATGTTCAACATGGGCCACTGAAGCTTTAGCATCTAGGATGGTGTTTTTCCCACATGGAGAAGACCTGAAGGAAGGATTGTGCCCAGTCTCAGACTAAGTTCACATGAAAGTGCTATTGTCTTGCTCAGAGACCTCCACTTCCCTCCCAGCTCTTTGTCAGCCACCAAACCCATCTCCTGGAGAGACCGCAGACGTCGCCTGCTTAAGAAAACACCCCCATAAATCATTTAGAAACTTATTACTAAGCTTATTATAAGGCATTATAACAAATAAGAACAAATAGTGTTGCTTAATAATAAGATTTTTGTAACGAGATATTACGCCCATATATATCACCATGACGAGTTATGTGGCCGCTGTAGGATCAGGTGAGGATGATTGATCGACTTGCCTTTTTCCTCTTCTGATTATAAAGCCAGGCAGCTTGGATCCAGAATATTAAAGCACACTATAAAATACATTATTAATATGTACAACAACCCTCTTTTTACAGCCTTATGCCAGTTTATTGCTACAGTATCCTCCTGAATGTGACATTAATAAAACTGGTGCAGTAACACAGACTCTAAATTGGTAGTTATTGGTAATGAGGGTGCGATTTAGTAGCGGGGTTTGTTGGCAAAACTGAAGGCCCATTATTAGTCTGATGGCTGATTAATTAGTAATTATTCTCTGTCTGTTTTGTGACCCAGCCCACTGTTTTTAGAGATAGTCTCACAAATATGCAATTTTTAAGCTAATAGCCAAAACAGAAGTAAAATAACAGTCTGCTGCCTAAGCAAGGAGTTTAGGTTCTAAGACAAGCAGCAAGAATCCTCATCCTCCCTCCCATAATCCAGTGCTGTAAAATGCCAGGGATCTCCATATTCCTGACTGTATGAGAGAACCAAGGCTGATATATAAAAAGATTAATTTTTTGGGTACTTTGAAGTTGTCAGATGTGTGGATGAAGCTGCCTGAAGGATCTTCTAACGTGGGGAGAGCGGAGAACTTCACTTCTCCCCAGGAATGTCCTCTCCATTTTTAATACCATTAGATCTGCAAGCTGCTGCTTAAGAAAAAGAAGCCAGAGCAAATATGCTGGGGTTTTATGCGAAATTTCATCCCATGCAAAATCTGTTTTGATAAATCAAAAGAATATAATTAATGCCTCAATGGCATTTACATTGCATTTGTGAACAGGCCATATAATCTGCATCCCATTTTTTACAAAATATTTTCATCCATGATTCTTGTCCACAGAAGTAGCAGCAGCAGCACCAACAACTTCTGGACATCTTCCCAGGTTACTTTACCTGCTAAAACATAAACCATTTTCCTAAGTTGCCAAATGCTTTGCAGTTAATATATTTTATTTTTTAAAAATGGGAAGGCCTGATCTTGTCAATACTTCTATGAATAAAATAACAAAACAGTATTAACCTGACAGCTTTTAAAATATTTTGAGTGCTTTGCCCAACAAAAAAGTAACACTCTTCTTTCCTTGTTATCACTAGAGACAGGATATCACCAAGGATATTTGGATGATCCTTCATCTGAGTAGGAACTCTCCAAAAGGTGCTAAATCCCTAATACTGCCTCTTCTCCCAGCTCGTCAAGGTGATCTGATGGTTCCAGTCCTATCAAAAAAGGTGAAGAGCTGATGGCAAACAAGTAAAAGTGGTGTTTCCATGCTTATGTGTTCACTGCAGACAATTTTTTATGGAAATTGGTTTTGGAACATTCCAGCTGAAGTTTGCCATCATCTCTGAAGATATGACCAGGGTTGAGGTTCATTCTGAGGTTCACACTGTATGTGGAGAAAAAAACCTGGAAATCTCAGGGATACAATTTTTTTGAAGAGTGGTGACCATCTGAGGAAGTCAAGATCAAATAAGGCTCAGTGAAAAGTTGAGAGGACTTTTTTAGAGAGTTGGACGTGAAGACAGAAAGCCACAGACTGACTTCCTCCTGTGGCCGAGAGGGTGTGTTCTCATGTGATAATCAAAGGAGGATTCTTATGAAGCCAAACTCCACTAATTGCTCCTTCCAAATCCACAACCCCTTTGCCATGACAGAAACAGAAAATGTTGAGAATTATCATCTTGTCAGAAGTTTCTCTTGACCATTCTTTCAAGTCCCATATTTTATCTATTCTACTGCTCATTTAATCATGGTCTGTCTGTTAACCTTTCTCACATTTCAAAAAGTGGGATTAATGAAAACTCATGTATTTTTCCTATCATTTCACACTGAAATTCAACTATTCTCTCTTGTAAGTGGTGGAGTTGAAGCTAAAGAACAGGCTGAGTTTGTCTTCACCAAAGTGTAGTGTTGCTCATATACCCTACATTGCATGTATGCCCCAGGGTGAGGATAAACATCCCTGGATCCCGTGTTTAAAAATTAATTCATTTACATTTAAACCCCTTCCACAAGGACCTGACAAATCCAGGGAGACAGAAGAGTCACAGCCCATTAACATCTTGTCAAAACACATCTCACTGGTGCTCAGATGTCCATGCTGTGTGACAAAGGCTTTTGGGCGCAACAAATGAACAGCTGCCAGACTTAACTGCCTTGTTCAACCACTGCAAACACTCTAGATTTTCTTTATTAAGTCAAATCATTTCACATAACTTCCACTGCTGTGTGTCTTCCAGTAAACCTCCTGGCTGGCAAACCCAGAACCTTTCTCCCCATACAGCCATGAGAGGAAGCCTTGATGTGTGCTTGATGCATTTACACACAGCAATGATGTGCGTAATTTTTCAATGTATCCTAAGACTTGGAATTGCTCACATTGGACTGTGAAATGATAGGAAGAGAAAAAATTTTCCCTGGATTCAAGGTGTTCAGTCCCATATGCTGAAGTGATACTACGTGGAGGACAATTCAATCAGGAATTTTTGGCACACTAAAGATATTATTGCTTCTCTGTTCTGTAACTAAACCATTAACTCTGCTCCCTGTGCAAAACGTGTCAGACAAACAGAGGAGGGAAGAGGCCTCTAGCCCAGAGGGAGAGAAGAAGATGGCAAGGGTTAGGGAGAACTGCATGTTCACTGACTTTCAAAGGGTTCCCAAGTTAGCTGCAGGCTCAGGGAAGGGTGTTACTGTGATTGCACGTTGCTGTTAAAGGCAAGAGTGCCTGTTTTCAGGTTTTCAGGCTCTTTTCTGAAGACATTAACAGTTGCTGACTTGTCAAAAAAGTCCACGGTGCAGCCTAAAGGGGTTTTGAAATCTGAGATGAAAAAGACATGGAGGGGAGTTCAAAGTGATAAGACCCCAGCACTGCTATCTTGCTATCAGGCAAACACAGAGTGATCCACACTGGTGGGGACTGTCTGATCAACAGACCAAAGCAGGACTGGGCTGGAGCTGATGCAGGTTGTTTTAAGTCCTTTTTCATCTCCTTCAAAGTAATGTTTTCCCTTTTCCCATTCCAACTCCTCATATCAGCCCTTGAAATAGAGTAGACAGGCATATGTCAGGAAGGAAGAAGGTGAAGTTCATACAGAATTGCTTTATAGAATGGACCGGATATCTCTACAAAAAATTGACAAACTCTTGTTTGGAGTAAATGAATAAATTTATTATTGCTTCAAAAAAGGAGCACTATGGAACAGGAGGATGGACAGGGCAGGGTGCCCTGACCTCTGGAGAGAAAAGGACCTTCATTTTACATCTCAGGAATTCTACCAATTATCAATTAAGGAGCTGGGCATGGTACAAAGTGGTCAGCTGTGAGGAATTTCTAACAAGAACAGAAGATTGAGTCAGTCCATGCACCCATAGCAACCCCTGAAAATGCCAGGGCACCACGTCTGTGCAGCAGGATTTGTTCGGGAAAGCCACCACGTTCAGAAAATGCTCAGCTACAAAGTGAGCACACACTGGAAGAAAAGAAGAACAAAAGGAGGTTGGATTCAGCAAATCACCAAAGAATAGCAGAACTGCAAAGGGCAGCTCAGCATCCCCCAGAAAGGACCCTATTGCGTTCAAAAATGCATCTCTCTGGCAGGGACTACAATGCAGTCTTTGGAGTAGCTACAGACTGAGACATGAATAATGGAATAAAGGGAAAAAATAAAAATGAAGCTTCAGGAAAGGAGTTGAAAATCCAAATTAGTCACTCTGGGCAGACTGCATCCTGCCTTCCCATAGTACAACACTCTTAGGGTGATCTGACTGAAGCCAACAGGGTGATTGAGGAGCAACAGGACTTGAAAAATGAAAAAGGAATTTAGAATACAGTTTTTGTTTAAGAGAAATTATGATAAGATGAACTGAAGAAAATCCAAGAAGTTTAAGAGTGATGAACACTCATCCAGTGAGAAATGTGTCAACAACTTTTATGCATCCTAAGCTCACTTTTTTCCCCTGCGGTTTGGTGCATTTCCAACATAAAATACAGTAAGAGTGATTAATAAACAGGAAACCTTAACAACTAATCAGTGTAAGTTTTTTGTGCTGTTTTAGTTATTGATGTTTTTACATCACAAATGTGAATCCAGTTTTTGGTGAGCCCAGCAGTTTAAGATGAGTGATACACATCTTTCAAATTAGCAAGGCTAAATTTTCAGAGGGTGACATTTCAGTTAAGTCAATCAAAGCTATTTTTATCATTCAAATTCTACCTGCAGACCCCCTTCCTGTGTTTCATGAGCTGAAGGAAGGAACAAAAGTGTGGGATTTGTCTTCCATATCCCTAGTCACAATGTTGACAGACCCGTCTGAGCTGGTTGTCTAAGCTACATCATCAGTGGAAAGAGGAGAATACTTCTATAAATCTGATTCATGCAATTTATGTAAAAATCTCATTAGGATGAGATGAGTCACACCCTACAGATGACTACAAAGAGAGTCATGAACCATGTGGGGACTGAGCTTTCAGACAGTCAGCATTAGATGAGGTAAAGTTCACACGTAGAGTACAAAAACATGGGGAGTTTTGTTTCCCAGATCTTTGGCTCACACGGCAGCAAAACTGGGTTTAGGGACTTCAAGGTTTCTGCAAGCTTTTGCAAGAAAGTGGCTGGAAATCTTGGGGTCTGATATCTTTCCATAAATTCTTACTCAACTACTGCCCTAAACCACTAAACCAAGCCCATGGGGTACCAGCCATCCTCCCAGTCACATCCAGCATCCCGCAGAATCAAGTCACAATCTGCTGGGGCTGGTTGTGCTAAAAAATGCTGTGATCCCAGTGAAACTTCCTGCGTGGTATGAAAATTTTCTGTCTAGTGTGTAGATTACAGAAATGCCTCAAAAGTCCATTCAAGCTTTAAATTACTCTGTATTTTCATTTTTTAAAAAATGAAGAGGAGAGGCCTGTGTTGCAAACCACTATGTTCTTGTGTTAGGAACAAGATCCGTAAAGGAGAGCTAGGGGTTAATTTACATTGTGCTCTGATTCCCCATTGTTCAAAAGGGCATTTTGGCTACTGGATATGAAAGAAAACCCATGTCTGTGGCGCTAGTAAGTTGGTTTGGTCCTGGACAGAAATTTCCTTATGACATTGTATAAAAAACTCAGTTAAAGCCATTTAAAGTGTTGCTCTTCAATGCTCATCTGTTATTCTGATGAATTTAAAATTTTTGGTAAGGGTCTATGTTTTTACAGCCTGATA
The DNA here is from genome assembly GCF_017639235.1 of Corvus kubaryi. NCBI lineage: Eukaryota > Metazoa > Chordata > Aves > Passeriformes > Corvidae > Corvus > Corvus kubaryi. The sequence goes on along the minus strand of NW_024580669.1, from coordinate 2,618,425 downwards.
AATTATGTGGAAACAGGAGCATTTCTTTCTAACCCAGACAGGAACAATCTTGCTCTCAGTGTGGAGGTGCCACTGGGTCACACTTCTCCCCAGCTCACAAGGGCACTACACACACACTCATCCTGCTCCCTCGGAGGTTGCTTTGCCACTTGGGATTTCATCAGCTCCCAGGAACATCTCAGGACCAGAAGAAAGGGCAGCAAGCTCTGGCTTTGCCTTTGCAGCACAAAAGGAAGTTGGCAAATGGCCCAGACAATCTGAATCATAAAATAAAGTGGTAATCCCTCAGAGAGAGTTGACTATTCAGATTTTTTTCTATATTTGCACTGCTCCATATGCAAGAGGGGTGAGGTTGGAGGGAATGGGCTTCCATGAACTGTTTTTTTGTTGATCCTAAGTATCCCACATCTCCCTAGTCAGGAATTATTTGTCGAAACAGTTTTAGTAATTTTTTCTCTGTTATGAATAATTGCTGCTTTTATTGGATACCTGTACATGTTTTAAACAGTCGCAGGCTTTCTAGGGGGAAAATCTCAGGACAAGTTCCAGCTTGGAAAGGCCCTCATGCTTCTTCAGAGTCAGACCAGGAAAGCTCCCATGCTCCATTTCCTGGAGTGGACATTCACTCCCTTTCCTGGAGGCTTCTAGTCTGCTACGATGTGAGACTGAAGGGAAAGAAGCAATCTTGATTTGCTTTTCATCATTTGTAAGATAAGCGAAATGTGTCCTATCTCACTGCACTGCTGATATATTCTATCACAAATGAATGTGTGACAACCATTTAACAAAAGAAATATGTATGTTTTCCCTTTTTCATGTGTGCTTGAACAGTTCAGAGTACCTGAAGTTTAATTAAGTAGTTGTTGCTTTTAATGTGAATGCCTGCCTCACAGCAGCAGTGTGATGACTCAGATCAGAAGGCAGTAAGAGGAGAGAACACTCCTGAGAAATGAAACCTGCTTCCCCCTTATCACTGAGCCACCATCCAATCTCGCTGCAGGCACTGCAATGTTTTGTTCCTTACCTCGTGTTTGCTTCTAAGGATAAATATAACATGCAGGGTGTTGGTGTACTGGCTTGCAATTGTGAAGTACTAAGGATGTTTTTCTGTGTAGAAATGTATCTTATGAATACCCCATTGAAAATACTCCTTAATAACCCCCTTTTGATCTGGTGTGACCTGCTGGACTTTCCACCTGCTCTCTGGCTCATCTCACACGCTCTTCTCTGGCTGGCAAGTGCATCGATACCATCTTAATCCCCCTGTTCCTGCCTTCCTTTCCTCATGGGACACAAGGAAATTGTTCATTGTGAGGGTGGCGAGGCACTGGAACAGGTTGCCAAGAGAAGTTGTGGATGCCCCATCCTTGGAAGTGTTCAAGGTAAGGTTGGATGGGGCTTGGAGCAACCTGGGACAGTGGAAGGTGTCCCTGCCCCTGGCAGGGGGAGTGGAACTGGATGATCTTTAAGGTCCCTTCCAACTCAGGCCATTCTAAGACTCCCTGATCCCAGAGCAAAAAGTACCCAAACCAGATATTGAGGCTCCAGACCTGCATTACACACAAAAAATAACTCCAGGAGATTGGAAGTGGCAGCTCACCTTAGGTCTTCCAGGAGCATTGTTCCAACAGGAGAGAAATGGGCTGGAAAACCTCTACATCTCTGGGTCTTGAGCAAAGACCAGTGGACTTGAGCTGAACTATGACTACACACAATATAATTAAGCAGATTTTCCAGGATTTCCTCTCCTTTGTGGGCCACTCCCTCAAGGGAAAGAGCAATGTCACTGCATCTCATCAAGGTCTTCACATGAGCAGAGTATTGTTTACAGTGACCGAGAGGGAAATAAGATCCTGGCAGCTGAATGCCATTCTCTTTCCATTCACAAGCAGCAGCAGTGCCCATGAAGACATCATTGTAAAGTCAGTTTTGATAATACATAATTCAGTGCCTTCAATTTGGCCCTCAAGGCAACTGTGGTATTTTATATAATGGCGTTACTCACGAGGGGGAAATTAATTGCATCTTCCTGGCTGGTTGCTCAGAGCTACAACTTCATGTGCATGAGGCAGACTCCCCTTAGGAGTCCTGATTTTTGTCAGAACAATCTGAAATTGTCTCCGTGTCATTTATTATTGCAACAACAACAACTGAGCAGCCTATATAAAATACAAATCTAGGTCCATTTAAAACCCATGTGCTTTATTGCTGCTATGAACAGCATGTTTTAATGAAAGTCAAGGAAGAATAGATGTCTGTGAAATTTGCCTGGTGTAATTTTGAGACACTTGGCTATGGATAGGGAATGCTCCGAGGAAAACAATTGTGGACATATTGCAAATGGGTATCTTCTTCCTTATTCATTCACACTTTCATTTGGCCCTTGGGTCTTGTAGAGAAATTAAAATGGCAAAAGCAGAACAGGATGACTCCAGTAACCCCTGCTGCCCAAGCTGTCACGTATCAATAAAGCCACTCACCTAACAATGTATTGTTCACATCAATGTTCCCTGCTGTCCACACAACGAATCATTCTCCAGCCTGTCTGGAAAGTTCAGTGAGCATCCATAGTCATGGGGATTTGAAATGCAACAGACAAAAGCAGAAAGTTTCTAGAAATATGATTATATATTTATTATAGCATCATCTCACACTGGAGCCCTAATTACAGCCAGGCTCCCTTTGTGCTGGGCAAGCACAGAAAGAGTAAAAATTCTCTTTGCTTCAGACCTGTGACAAAGCTGTTGCAGCTGCCTGTTACTTCTTTGCAGAAGTTTAGGAGAGGTGTTGAACTGTGCCAAAACCATCCCTCACAGTTAACTCTGATCTGGGGTTTATGTGGAGGCTTGTCCATGCCTAGCATTGATGGAGCCTGGCCCAATCCTTCTTACCACTCACTACTAAATCACAATGATTTTCACCAAAAACTTCACCTCAGTGTTTCCCAGTCCTGAACAAACCTTTAGATCCCTTGAGTGGCTGCAAATTAATCTCCCATCCTTTGATTTTCTCATCTCTGAGGTTCCATGTTGAACATCTCACATGTTTAAGGCAATATTTCCTTGGGACATGTAAGGAACATGCTACATCATGAGACACAAGAGTTTTGCTATTTTAGAGGCATTTCCTTGTGACAAAGTGTGTCTCTCTGCACTCCTGGCACAGATGCTCCAAATCTAAGTTGCAACAGTCCAGCACTGGAAACAGCCCAGCAAATCCAAAGGTTCCTGATGGGAGTCAAGTCTTTCAGGGCTTTCACAGAAGGAAAAGGAACAGAAGAGGCAGCCTAGAAATAGGAAGAAAGCTCAGTTTCCTACCAAGTTCAGCAGTGGAAGTGCCTTCATGAAACATTCATGCCCACTTTGAATATTATATAAGAACTGTTAGGGAATGATTCATGCCGTGTGTCATTTACTCACCAAGTGCACAGATTGTTTATAAATATGTTATAGTCTATCTTTGGAAATATAAACGACTGTAATTAAAGACTCCTGTTTTTAAGCCTGGTGAAGTCAGTTAACTGTGGATAATGGTTACTGAATGCTGTTTTAAAATACCATCTGAAAGGTCTTTACATATTCATGGGGCTGTTGCTTACACCTTGCTGTTGGGGACTGCAATTTGTTTTTCCAGATAGGGTGTTAGAGAAGAGCTTTAGATCAAGGGTACAGCTTAAAATGCACACTATCTGGAAATCTTGACTTCAGTTTCTGTTGATTACAGTGGAGCAAATCCTCTGTTGGTGTAAATCCTCTTACTTAACTCTCTATATATATGAATTCATCCTGACCTTCCTGTTCCCATTTGGCTTTTGCTATTTAGCTGTGCACTCCAACAAACGAGCCCTAATGTTAAAGACATGGAAAAGTGCTTTTCTTCAACTTCTGTTTTCAGTTGCGCCTAGATTTGACAATATTAGTTGTGAATGCTGGGATCATCCAGGTATCTCTGCTTCAGACAGAGTTATTTTGAAAAGTCTAAACGAATTTACCAAGATTCTCTTCAGCAGAATGGAAAGAAAATTCACTGCTATTAATTTTTTCCAAGTGATTCTGGTTGGAAATTGGATTTGAAAGGTGATAGAGGGAGAGCACTTGTCTTAGCAGAAGGCTCCAAACTTTGAGTATCATCTTCAGTGCACAGGCCCTGGACCAAACCCACCTTCCTGAAGGATACACAGGCAGGACCACAGATAAAAGAGACACCTTCCTCTTCCCTCATTGCAGGCACATCTGTCCCCCTGGATGATACTCAGTGTTTTGCATTTCATGGGATTCTCACTGTCATTCATGACAGTTCCCATGTCTTGGACCCAGTGGCAGAGCCATATGAACACTAAAAATCTGTTTCAAGTCCTGATGGCCCAAATAAGAAGTGGTTAGAGCTGCATGTAGCAGGTTTATTTTGGAATCCCCCCCCTTTTTTTTTTTTTTTTTGCTTATTTTGGTTCTTTAAAGAAAAGGAGAGGGAAGTGTGAGGAATACTCAAGTAGAAGTCTAGCTTTGAAGTACAAAAGTTGAACAGCAAAACCAGGTAAATGGCAAAATTGTGCTTGGTCTCTGATGCAAAAGATAAGTCAGGACAGCAGCTCTCCAGATTTAGGCCAAGACAAGTGGGAATGTAAAATCCCCACAGAAGAGGGGAGAGAGGACAAGTACTGCAAGGTCTGGCTGGTGAGTGGCACCAGTGGTGGACAGGGAGGCACGTTTCAACTTCTTGCCCTGAGCCCGAGTTGCAACATTGGAAGAGGAGTTTGCAGGAGGAAATTAAGGAGGTCAGAAATGCTTTCTGGCTTCCTCCCTGCCACAAGCCCAGCTACACTGGCAGCCACATCCAGGGGTGGAAATCCCCCAGCAGAACTTCTCTGCATCCCATTCCAACAGTCACAGTTTCCTGTGCTGGCCATCCCCTCTGGGCAGCTGAGGCCAAGGATGTGCGCACAATGGCAATCAGTCAAAGAGAAGAGATTGCAATTTAATTTCATTTCAACCTCTCACCCGAGCTGTTAACGCTTGGGAAAGGCTTTTAATAAAATGGGACAAGCGGTGATCTCATTTGCCGTAACTAACACTATCTTTACAGATGCACCATCTGATTCCAGGCACAGAAGAACAGAGGATTATTGGATTAATTCTAATCTCATAATTGATTCATTGTGGGTTTAGTCTGCTTGTAAAGCAAGATAAGATCTTAATATTGTGCATTCAGCACAACAACCACTTGCCTTTCAGAGCAGCCTCTAATTTCTGTGAGTGATTAGCTCACACCACATCCCTAGTTTGGCACAGACCCAAACTGTGGGGATATTTGGAGCAACACCCACACTTCACAGCTGGCTCTTATCTAAAGAAGGGGCCTGGCTATTTTCATTGGCGTTTACCATTCAAGCAACATTAAACTCTAGAGCTGGACACAAGTATGAGTTTAATAATTTACAAAAAAAAGGAGAGATTGTCCCAATGAGGCTTGCAACTGCATAGCTGATTTGCCACAGGGAAAGGGGGAAAACAATGCAGTCAAAGCTGTGATGGGGAACAAAATAGTTATATTCCATATCAATGCCAGGCCTGCAGTTAGACCATGAGAACAGCCACAGACACACTGACTGCTCTCGAGGTTAGGACCTGGACACAGTTAATGGTTATCTTGCTATTCCTGATGATGTGGAAAATGTTTCTGGCTGCTCAGAGAAGCTCTGCTGTCAGTGTGCACAGTCAGGGCATGGCCTCGGGGCATGCTGCTGTGAAGTGACTCCTGTCTCACCGTGCCACATCTACTATCCACCTGAGAACCTCTCATCTAACCAGCTCGACACATCTCAAGGGAAGGATGAGCAAGATCAGCTGTCAAAATCTATTCCTGTAAGACATTTCAATCGGCCTGACATCCATGGCACTCTTTTCTCTGTCTGTTGCCTCTTGTTCTGCTGTGTTTCCATTAAGATTTTAAGCCTTTTGAGAAAGGGAATACATATGTCAGTCTGTTTTTACAACACCCACCCAAAGCCTTTCTCGGAGCTAAAATATCTTTCCAGCCACAGGTTTCAGCCTCAATGAGTGGAGAAGACTGAAGTCTGCTCAAGCCTAAGACCCAGGTAAGATGTGCAGAGGGGAACAGTGTCTGTGTGCAGTGAGGCATTTGGGCTTGATCTTGGCAGACAGCAAAGTTTCAATTGCCCCTACAGATGTGCTTGATATCACTGGCAGTGTACCTTGTTCATGGAGTGGCACATCCTGGATCCTCCAGTTTGTACAAAGACATGGGAACTGGCACAACCTTTTGCCTGGACCAGCAGTGATTTCCCTGGGAATAAAAGTTGAGAACTTGTGTAGGTGGTGCTGGTGAGAATGCATGACTGGGTAAGATAATCAGTAGGGCAAAAACTCTACTCTTGTTGATTCTTCAGCACACCTGATCATCCAGACTCAACACAGGCTGTCATTTACTCTGCCTCACTCATCATGTCCTCTCAAGCTTGATGCCTGAATTCATGAACTTGACCTCATCCTGAACTTCTGCAGCAGATCCTTGATTGCTGTTGTTGTGCATTCATGTAATCCTGTCAAGGGCTTTGCAGTAACAAGAGGCAGCAACTGCCATGGGGAATCTCAATTCCAACAGGAGTCAGAGAGAGACCCCCAAAAAGGGCAAATAGTGCAAAAACTTTCAGAATGAAAGTAATACCAGGGTGACAACAATGCTGTTGTCGTGTCTGTTGCCTGCTCCGAGGTCCTCTGCTCTGTGTCTCTCCAGAGCAGGGGTGATTTCTGACTGTTTTTTATGGATCCTACATCCAGAAATTAAGTGGGAACCACTACTCAACATCTTACCAGCAACCTCCTCCTTCTTCCCAGCTGGCTGCAGAACCACACATCTGTGTGTTTTGTGTGAAGATGTCTTGGGCCTTGAATGATCAGGGACATGGAAGATGGCAGTGAAGAGCCTAAACCTGGAAGGAGGAGGAAGAGAGTACACCCAAACCTCCACCAATGGTTTGTGCTGTTGTTTCTCTCATGAGAAGAGCCTTGGGAACTGGCCCTAGAGACACCATCCTGTCTAGGACCTGGGGAACAGAACAGTGGAGAGACAAAAGAAGGGGCTTCCCTTGACCCATATCTCCTGAAAGCTCACTGCCAACAAGATCATGATACCCAAGAGCATCCAGAGCCTCTTCTTCCATCTCTCATTCTTATGAAATGGTGTCTTTCAAGCCCAACTGGGTTACACTCACCCCTGTGAAGGAACCAGTGTCACTGAGGCTCCATGGGCTAAGATCATCCCAAATGTCTGCTGTGGAATAAAGAGAATTATTTCATATCTCCTCCACTTCCTGGCTGTGCCTGCACCATTCCTTTGTCTCCTCTTCATCTTTGCCTGCATCCCTCCAAGCTGAATTACCTTTTCTCAGCTGTCATTGGCAACAAGTTTTCCACCCCCTGCTTTAATAAAACTACCCTGCCCCCTGCTCCCCTTCCTCAAATAGATTACTCCAGTATTTCAATTATTGTGCTGGTAATTAGAAATGCTAGTGAATGAATAGTGGCTTCATTTAAATAGAGGCCAGAGAATATCTTCTCCCCCTGACACATCCCCAAGCATTTTAATTGCTCCTGAAATGCTGCTCGAGGCCAGCAACAGGACCATCAGTTGCTGTGAGATGGCTTTTGAAAAGATGGAGCATACCTAGCACAGGTGAGGACTGGGTGACAGCAGATGTTATTTCTACTTTTTTTATACCCACATGAAAGGTAGAAATAGTGGTGACTGCACAGGGATCAGCCCTTCCCATACTCAACCTCTACACCCTCAAAAATAACACCCGAATTCAAGCAATGAGTCTTTTAAGGGCTTCGTTGTGGTTTTCACTTAATTTCTGACTGTAAGATTCATAAGCAGTATTCAGGAAAGAATTTGGAAACTGGAGATGAGTGTTTAGCATAAAATAAATGGGGTTAGAAGGCAGACACAGGATCTGTGTGCCTGTCTCTCAGTAAGTCTTATTGCCAGCTGTAACAACCGTGTCAAACCAGAGCACTCCCGTGGGCTTTGCTGCTCCCCTGTGGGCCATCCATCTACCTGGACACTTCACCTCGCTGGGTGGAAAGTTTTAAAGGCTTTGTCTTGTTAGAAACAGAATGTACATGAACCAGAGAGAGCTGCCAGCTTCCAAGGAATTATTGTCAGGGGATGATCGAAACCAAAAAGGAATCAGATGAAGTCTTTTACAAAAATATTCTTTTGCTTTTCTTTCAACATGACATTTCCTTAAAAATGTACTTTTTGGACAATTGTGCTAGAAACTTCGGAAGTATTGCAGGTGGAATGAGATGTTGGAACACTATTAAAATTAATTCTTATTATTTGTCTTTAATATTACTCCAGCTGTGATTTGCTGTAGGAAACTTTTATGCAGGAGAGGTTGGCTCCAAATCACATCAATCCTTTTTCACTGCTGAGGATTCGATGCAAAGTTTCAGTGGCATCTGCAGTGCTGATATCCTGGACCAGAATGACCTAATTCTTCTTGACAGTAGTCTTGTGTTGCTCTTGGTGCTTTTGCAGGATGGCAGTGCATCCTTAATGCTGGGAAGAGCAATGGGGTTTGATGTGTGTCCCCTTTGTACCTGCTCCTGCTCCAAGAGAGGAAGGACCTCACTAGACAGGAACAAAGGAGGAAAAAAAATCAACCTTATTTTCACAGAGATATAAATTTTGGCCTCTAAGAAGACCCCAGTAATTTTCAGGCTGTCTCAGAGTAAACTCCTGGTCTCCATGAAGCTGTAGGATCTTTGTCAGGGATTGCAGGACAGGTAAAGATGTGAAAGTGAGAGCTTCAACCTAAGAAACTCCCCACAGAGGTTTGATACAACTGCATAGACATAATCCCACTGTGCTCCAGCAGGAGAAAATGAATCATTTGAACTTTTAAAGTGTTCATGGAAACAGATTCATCCCAGACAGCATCCACACAGAATGGATCCACTAAAGACACTGCCTTCAAATGACATAACTTTAACTCTTTGCCCAGCCCCAGATATGTCATTAATACATCTGCAAAGTTTTGTTGCTGTTGTCCTTTGATCAGGACAATTTTTATGAGTGTTTCTCCGTGGAGTCTGAACATCAGCCAAGTAGAAAACACTAAGCATGTGTGACTGCAACATGTCTTGATGTTTAGATGATGCTACTTCAGACACAAAGGCAAGAGCAAAGATAGGGAACATCTCCCAGATGGCAAATATTGGCAGAAACCTTGCAACTTGGACAAAGAGTATTGTCTTTTTGTTACTACCCATGCAGTGAATATAAAGGCCGTGGGGACAATACCAAGCCTTGATCTTACATAAACTTCTGAACATGAGTAATTGAATACACAAATACGTCTTAATTAAGTTCAGGTTGTCCCATGATTACCTACAGCTCTCAGCTAACATCAGTCTCTTATGTTGGCTGTGTAGGTGCACATCACATAACTAACAAAGCACAAGTGGATTAGGGATGAGAGACACAATGCTGCATCAGATCACATAGAAAATCAGTGCTCAAGCTTTGAGAATTCCCACATGGGTGGACTTGGTAGGAAAAGCTATTTCTGGGAGGGCTCATATGCACTAACAAGAAATAAGATCTCTGCCATACAAGCTGCATCTGCCAATTTACATGAAACACACGTGCTTGTGTCCATCTGATCCAATGACTGGAGATGCTTCAAGGTCCCAACAACAGAGGACTGATGTCTGGGCAGGCTGGGGACCTCTCTCAGTGTACAGGCGTTAAGTGTACAAATGTATGGGGAGAAGTGATTCAAAAGGTCCCCACTGCAAAATGGGCCACCAGCCAGGCTCGGTTTCTGTGATAATTTCAAGGTAAGTTTGAATTTTCAGAGACAAAGATCAGGGTTTTAAGGGCAAATGGGTTCATTTGCAGGTTAGTCCTATCCCTCCAGGTCAGTGAGGATGTTCTGTTTCTACCATGGATGATGCAGTTGGGTAAAAGAAGGCAAATCCAAGGATTACCATGACAGCTTGGCATTGGGATAGCCATCTTCAAATCCCTTCTTGACTATAGATGCCCTGGGAAATTCACTTTGTCTCACATCCACAGAGATATTCCTCATGCAGCTCCTGTAGAAACAACATGGACTGCACGTAGGGATGCTTCAGTCTTGTCATCAAAGACTTGGATGTCTTTGTTGAGTGGAGCTTCAGACTTTGGAAGACAAATCCGTAATTTTAAAATGGCCAACTTTTATGTAAATTGCAGAGCAAACATAAAAAAAAAAAAGGTGTTAGTGAGCATGGAGTGGCCAGGCTGAAGAATAATGGGAATTACTACGGTAACCACTGCACAGAGCAGTTCCTGAAACAGGCCGAACCTCAGAATATCCAAAATGCTTTTAGGATTCTCTGTCAAATGTCTTTACTTTGTTGAGGAGAAACCCTGTTTGCCTTCAAGTGACATAATTGATCTGGTTTAGTGAGAACAATATAGCCAGGCCTAGCAGAAACAGCACTTTGAGTCTTGAAATGAAATATTTTCCCAATTTTTGACTGTTTTGGTGAGACCTCTCTCCAAAACTTTTACATTCCTCAGTTACCAAAGCTGTAAAAAACATACTGAATCATGAAAAACCCATGTAAGAGAAAGTCCATGTTTCTGCATTTTACATATCTTCATATAAGCAGTTGTTGGTACTTCTTCTATGGCACGTTCTTCAGAGAGAGGAAAACAAAAGCTTGGTTTTGTACAAGAAGGAAACTTTAGAGTTCTTTTATTGTGGTCAGTCCCTTTCTGTTCATGATTTTATTTACCCTTTTCTGAAGGCAGACTTCATGTGTGGGGTAGAAGACAGAATTATGGGGAGCGTTTTGGGCTCTGTATTTAATGATGCGCCATTGGAGTCAGCAGCTCCTGCCTAGCTGGGTAGTAACTGAAATCCTCTGATTTTTAGTGAAAAGGATTTAGTGCATTGATCCAGTTTTCAGTGGACAAATGTCATTATTTCTGAATTAAAGACATCACAGCTGCTCTGTCTGCCAGTGGCCCGATACTGAGAGCTGCCGTTTAGTGACTGTGGAAACTGATTTGTCACTGCCACAGCTGGGTCAGAGCAACACTGAAGTGTGGATCTCTGTAAGGTGAGCAGAGGGACTTGAAAGCCCCATTTAAAGAGCATATTCCAAGCACAGTTATGGACTCAGATATGAATCAGAGCTACTTTGCAGTCGCAGAGAAAAGCATTTGTCTGAGCAGCTCAGTGTTCCCGTAGCTGTGGGAAGCTTCAAATCCTCAACTCAAGCCCATTTGATAAACGCTTTCTGCAGCAGTAATAAGATTTCTCACCTCACAAATACCATCATCGGTTAATCCTCACACATGTAAATATTAGATCTTTTTCTCCCAATTGAATGTCAGCTTTATGAGGAAGAAAAGCAAATTCATACCCACACGGCATCCAGCAAGCATCACTGCATGAATTATTAAAAGCCAGCATTGAAACCCTTCCCTTCCTGGGAGTAAAGGGTTGCTAAGGTGTACATTTCTCATAAAGCCCAATTTGAAATTAAAGAAAAGCTTATATCCATTTTGGCACTTATCTGTCTACCTCTTCATTATCCATCTGGTTGGGACTCTTTCAGGCTTTTGAACTCAAGGTTAGATTCTAACCCCTCTAGAGATAATAGGGTTGAGCCATCAGAGCCAAAAGGATTAAAATTGCAGCCTTAGTGATTTTCCTGAGAGTTTACATAGCTACCCAGAGCCCAGCACTTAGTAATAGCTCAGAAAATTCAGAGATTCTAGGAATTAGCATACCAAATTGTAAACGGTGGGATAGACAAGCTGTTCCATTTGCCTTCACTTTTTGGACAAATTCTGCTAGGATGTGTGTAGAAGTGGTCACGCAGAACATACAGGTCCACTGTAACCCACGTGAGAAATCCTTTTTCTTTGTCATGTCACTCCAACCATTTGCAGGATGAAGAGAAAGGGATGGGTATTTTTTGGGTGGTTGCAGCCCTCCAGGTGTCTGCTGCCTGCTGTTGACTCTGCAGCTCAAAAACACCAGGGAATGTTTGGCTGCTTTGGTCAACATTTAACTCAAAAAAAGAATCACAGATTTCACTGTAAGGCCATTGAAATCAGTGAAAAAGGCCACCTTCACTTTTTGGATTTTAGATAAGCTTCAGTTTTATTTCATCTGCACACAAATGTTGAATCATCCTCTAGTCCAGGGCTGTGGTCTTTCACTGCCCCATGGAGGGTGTACGCTCAAAAAATTGCACACCTGAATCAAAAATATTCTGGAGTCCTTTCCTTTTTGCCTTGAGTGGATTCCAGAACAGTACCACAGGGAGATGTGTCATTGCTGCAGCTCTGTCTATGACCAAAGACCACATTGCTTCTGTGTTGAAGCTGTCATTTGTCAGAGATACCCAAGCAAGAAGGGCTGGGAGATACACACACAGCTTAGCTTTGGAGACAGAATGAATGAAAAATGAGCCCTGGCTCATGGAAAGCAAACACACACCGCTTCATCCTTTGGATTGGTGCCAAAATGGCATCTCAGCTGAGCCAAGAATGACACATTCAGATTCCAAATGGCAGAAAACCTCTTGTGTTGGTCACACTGCAAGACAGGAGTTCAAAGTCTTGGTATCTCCAGAAATACCGACGTACACTCATGCACATATACTGAGAATAGTTCTTACCCAAATTAGCTGTGGAAAACCTCAATAAAACATACCCAGAGTCTTTAATTCATCTAGAAATGGAAACCCACTCCCACATCCACCTCTTCTTAGATCAGCTCTCTCCCACCTTGTGCTGTGCTCCTACTTTCTTTGGTCTTCTACTTCCATTCTCACTCTTTCCTCAAATTAGGACCCTTTCTACCTACTAGCTCTCCTCATCCCAAACATTTAGCCTTGTTTTCCCTAAAAACAAGTCCCTGGAAGGACTGATGTCACCACAGAGCATGGAGCTGACACCCCTTTACATACTTTAAGCAGACCAACCTACAGCCCTTGGCAAACTGTGGCCCGTTTCCCCAGCACAGAGAATAATTAATGGCAGTATTGCTCTTCATTGCACTTCCCGGGATTCAGTTGGCATTCCAGAGCCTCTGTTATCAGACAATTACAATTTAATTGTCTCAGCACACACACTTTTATTTAAAAACCCTCTCTGATTATTGCATTTGCATGTTGTCTATAATTTGCTTTCAGAGAGGAAAAAAGACATCAAGAAAAACATTCAATCTAAAGGCACATTTCTAAGACATTTATAGCAGGCTACTAAGTGCCTAAAGAGGAGTTGAAATAACTAGTTTATTAGAACAGCTTAAATGATAGAGTCTGTAAAAAATGGTTGAAATACTTTTTTTTTTTAACCAGATTATTTAAACAAGCTTTTCACAAAGGTAACATCCAGTTAATTTTTAATTATTTTCCATTGCATTGAAATGTACAAGAATACAAATTACCTTTTTCTCTTTTATTCTAAGAAATGCCCTGTGGGATATTTAGTGTAGCTGTCTCTACATTCTTGTCTGTGGATAAAAAAGACCTGGAGGGTTTTACATCTCCTGCAGCTTGTTAGGGCCGGGATTCTGTGGGATGCTTTTTATTCCCCAAGCGTTGTTCCTTCTCTGCTCTTCTGTAAGGAGACCTCATGTTGTATCCTGAGGCATAGAGGAGAGCATGGAAACCACTGAGTGGGAGCAAATAATGTTCTAGTTCACCCCCAAAGGCAGTGTTACAGCAATTAGGAACTGACTCTATTGCTTATTTGAAATAAAAATGGTATTGAAGTTTGCATGCATTTAACCATTTCTAGTCAAGAAGGTTATTCCAGCACCTTACACCCATCTGCAATATCTGCCACTTGCTTGTAACATCATCATTATACAACTAGAGCAGCACTTCAGACCACTATCAGTTGGCCGCTTGAAAAGGCAACCTCCAGACCAAGTGTGACCAATAGGATTTTAAAAGAGACAAGGTAGGTTTTGGTCAAAACGCTTGCAGGATATGCAGTAACAAACCCCTGAGAGTTGCCTGTGAGGTTTCTGTATCCAGTGCTTTTGGGTTTGTGCATTTGTTTCCCCTCTGTAAATCAATCCTCTGCCTCAGGGACATTATCATTCAGAGCTTGCCTGACCCTTGGGTTTTGAAGGGGTTTTTTAGCAAGCACTGCAAAATCAAGCTACACTGTGGCAAGTTAAAAGAGATGCTATCGTGACTAATAGTTTGGATTTTCTAAAAATTGCTGGTCGTTCCATAGAGTTGTTCATGGATTCAGGCACTGCCTCCTCCCAGCATAGTTAGGAGGATGAGTTGGTTGGTGGGAGTGTGGGGGTGGGAATCCAAGGGTAGGAGAAGTTTAATCATCTTTCCCCAAATTTGTTTTCACTAGCCAGAGGATTTTGTAGATAGGAGATGATAAATCCCTAGCAACACAAACCCCTGACAGATGGTGTTAAATGGTTTTGAGAATATTTCAAAATCTGCCCTACTTTTTATTCCCCAAATGTTGTTCCCTCTCTGCTTTTTTTTTTTTAATACAGAATTTTCCTACACTGTCTCCCACATTCTCATTTGTGTTATAATTTATGCTTCCTTATGCTCCAAACCGGAATCCAAATCACCAATTTAAACAGAGAAACAACCTGCTGAATTTTAAAGCCAGTTCCTTTCCTCCTGTTGGGCTGGGTATCCAACCTGAGAGGAAGGAGGGTGTATCAGGCTGATCAGAATTTACTTCCCATTCCCCAGGAAGGCTTGTCTGGGTACAGCACATGTGAATCAAGGGAGAGCTTGTAACCAGACCCATTCTGCAGAGAAACCAGCAAATTCTTCTGTAATACGAACTTCGTTGGGTGAAAACTTTGTCTCCTTGGTTTACCAGGGTGGGCATCCTATGTGTAACTCCATGGAGCCTTGTAGGACTGGGAATAGGTCCTTAATGTCATGGAAAGAAACAGAAAAATGTGAGGTTAAAAAACGTGGGAAGAATCAGCTTTTACAGCTTACTTTAAAAAGGCTGGTGTTTAGGAAATCTCTGGATCAGCCCTCTGAGAGGAACTTCATGGCTTCCAGCTTTCTCTGGGATCCAGATGCCACCTCCTTCTTGTTGTCAGGGCCCAAAGTCCAATCTCTGAGACAAGTGATGATGCATTAACAAAAAACAACCCCAAAAAAACCCCAAACAAAAGCAAACAACCCCCTGACACACACTCGTACAATGAAACACACACACACACACACAAAAACCCCAATACAAACAGAAAAAAAAAAAGGTGCATCTTCTTTTGGTTGGTATGAAACATCAAGCCAGGACAAATCTTTTTTCCATGGAAGGATGGTATTGTCCACATCTTCATCAGTGCTCATTAGTGACCTCATCCTAAAGCAGAGGAAGATCAGACAGTAATTGCTGTCCTTTTGCTGAGGGCTCTGTTACCTTCTCCATGGAGATTTGTTCCAATTACTGCTCTGAGGGCAACTGCTTTTTCTAATCAGAACCTGCAGATGGAAAAGGCAAACCTCACCTTTTGTTCAAGGCTTCATCGTGTGCAAGTCAAGGAAGTCTCACAGCAGTAAATACACTTTCGGGGAAAGAAGTCCACTAATCAGAAGTTAAAATTGCACAGGACAAAGTAAATTGATCTAATGTCCCATTTCACACCCTCAGATTTTTCTCTTTTCCCATCTCTGGTCACATGCTGATGTTGTATATATTCTACCAACTCATCAGATGATGCTGAGGGCCAGCACAACTCTGTAACCTGGCAAAAAAGGAACCTTCCCCTCCACCCTTCCATCCAAAAAAAAGGGATAATGAACTGTTTTCCATATAGTTCACCAAGCTAAGCAGGACCAGAGCACCAACAGCTTCAATAAAAAGGAGAGGCAGAGTAGGAAAGAGGAAATGAGAAGGAAGTGTGTGACAGATCCTGCCTTTTCATGGCAGCTCAGATGTTCCTGTAATCACACCCCAAATGTGACCATGAAATGTATTTCTTTGTTCCTCCTTTTACTTTGTGCTTGCCCCATTAAGTCTGAAACCCAGTTTGCTGCAATGGGGACCTTGCACTTTGAACACTTGCCTTTCTCCATGGGTCTGGAAGGAACAAAATTCACCAGTACTTTTGGTGGACTTCAGATTTTAAGGATGTCAAGACACTCTTAAGTCTAAAAAAACTACCCTTGAGGACAAGAACATTGAATATTTATGGATGCCTGAAGAGAAAATGTTAAAGAGCTCACAGCTGACAGCATTTTAACAGGATGCCTGAACTAGATTCCTGCCTATTTTCCACCATGTGACTAGGAATGCTTGCTAATAGGCAGGAAAAAAAATGTGAACTTGTTTTCTCTGTATGGCTGATTGTTATTTAGCAGCCAATTACAAGCTGCTGCCAGTGACCTCTTTCTGGGTAGACCAACCCTTGGTACAGACAGAGATGTATTTATGTCCCACTGGAGATACCTGCCCTATGGACTGCACAGGGAGCCAGAGTTGGCTCTTGAAGATGTACCTGTGGCCATACCTGTGGCCTTGAGGGCTTTTAGTTCAGCTAAAATGCTGAAAAAAATCTGTCTGAATCCACATCTCACTGGAGACTCCCAGCTCACCCTGCCTGGCTGGTGGCTGCCTATTCATATGTCCCTGACCAACTCCTTTGTGCTTGAACATCTTCCACAATGTAATCCACTTAGTCCTCAAAATTTAGCTGCAAAAATTTAAGCTCCAAAGACCTTCTGCTTCCAACTGGGTGAAGGTTTATTCACTTGTGTGGCCCCAAAACCTTTCTCTGCAGAGCAGTCACCCTCAGGAGCTCCCCAGGTTTTCTTTGCATTCCTGGGTGTCGTTGTCTCTGGCAGTGCAGCCTCCTGGAGGTAGAACTGCCACAGAGACCCAAAGCAGCTCGGTATGGGTGGAGATAAAGTTAAATAATTACTCAGGCAGCCCTGGAGAGAACTGAGGGTGACCCCTGCATTACAGCAATTGTCATATCCAAAGGCCACAAGAACCCCACGAGGAATAAAGGTTCATGGAGGATGTGCTAGGAACTGATTTATCCTGATTTTGATGTGCAGGACATTGTAGTGGATGTGAAATGAAGAAAAAGATCATGCTCAGAAGCAGTGGCATAAAGGGTACCACTGTCTTGCCAGTTGTAAAGAAATGTGTTTGGATTCAATGATCTTAGAGGTATTTTCCAAAGATAATGATTTCATGATTCTTTATTAGAGTCAATGGAAGCCTTTTCTGTAACTCCCAAACACTTGCTTGGAACATCATTTGCAGAAAGCAGCAGTTTTCAAGTTTCCAAGTGCCAGACATGCATTTTACTCCCTCTGAGAAAGATCTTCCCTCCACTGGACAAAATTTCTGTGAGGAACAGAGAACAAAACACAACCAACCGGCCAATCAACCAACCAAAAATCAGAGTAAATCCATATTTGGCCATTCTGAGATTCACCAATCAAATGATGACTCCCTGGCTTTTAGAATCCAGACAGTGAACAGAGAGGCCCAAATCCGTAAAATCAAAGTAAATAATGGAAAATTCTGGAGGGAGAAAGACATACTTCATGATCCCTAATTCTGAGGCAGGTTGTTATCAGGGAAGATTCCTCTCTGTACCAGTCTCTCTGATGTTTTCCACAGGCAGTGATTTAGATACCAAAAAACCCCTTACATTCCAGAAATATTTAAAAACATTCTGAATGGAAAACTCCAATGAAACCACAACAGAAATGGAACCACAGATATGTTTAGTTGGCAGTTAAAGGGTGGTTCCTGCCCATTCAAACAGTGACATTTCAGAGCAGCCTTTCGTTGGTTTAAAAAGGGAACTGGTTAATATTATGGAAGATTTATATTTTCTCAGATTTATTTTCCTGCTATATTTTTCTACTACTATTTCCAAGCCTCAAATTTCTCTAATCAACCTCATGTCGTGGTACAGGACCAGGCACCACTTAAAACAAGAGCGTCAGCCCTCCCAGTGCTCCACCAAGGTTATTTTGTTCAGGGCAGAGCTCAGAGATGGCTTGAGGCTATAAAAGTCCTCATAATAATTTTACATGTAAACTCAAATAAGTAATTACAGAAGGAGGATATAGAAGGGATTCGCCAGGTCACCTCCCCACTGTACAAAACCAGGGTCAGTGCAAAAATCTTTGGGACAACACGAGAAGGTGATTTCACCTCTGCCTTGCTGTTCCTGCAGAATGTCCCGCGTAGCCCAGGTGCTCAGCTGGGTGAGGCATCGCTGGTTTAGGCTCTCTGATCTCCAGGACCAGCTGCCAGGTACAGGAGAGGGATATTTCGATGTAAAAGGCTGATGAAGCCTAAAAATCTCACTGCCCTACCAGACAGCTGTGAGAAAGCAAAGTGTGAGGATGTATGGTACTGAGAGGAGGCAGGGAAAAAAAGCCCTGTTTACAAGAGCTTGGTGATTCACATCATCTCAATAAGTCAGGGATAGACGTAGTTATGCAAATGTCAGACATCATGTTTGAACAAAAGGTTACTCACTCACATAACCTGAAGCTTTTACTGCTAATGAAGCATTAACTTCCATCTCAATATGGGACTGTGAGGAATTTAGGACTTTTTATAGCTCAACTCATGAATGATTGAGTGATATAAAAATAACAATATCCTGTATCTCACTCATCTGAGACAGAGGAATTAGTTTCTTCTTTTCTTTCTACCTGGAGTTTCTAATTGACAGGAAAACTTAAATCTTGCTTTTTGTTTGTCACTTTACATTGTGGGATGAGGCAGTTAGAGAACAGTGACAGCGTGAGATGCAGGTTGTGCAAAATGCTGCCAAGCCTGTCTTACACCAGTGAGGAAGTTGGGACATGGGCAATTTTAGGCCTGTCTTAGGCACAGATAAGAATACATTTTCTAAACAACTTAATTAAAAATGTAGAATAGAATAGAACAGACTATTCAGAAGAGTCATACATCAGTCATTTAGTCCAAATGTCTGACTACTTCAGGGCTGGCCAAAGGATAAATAATGTTATTAAGGGCATTATTAAAGAGACAAATGCCTCTTTAACACTAACAGGCCTGGGGTGTTGATTGTTCCTCTAGGGAGCCTGTTTCAGTGTTTGACCATACTCTCCGTGAGGAAATTCTTCCTCATGTCCAGTTTAAACCTTCCTGGCACAGCTTTGAACCATTCCCACATGTCCCAGCACTGGATACCAGGTAGAAGGTATCAGCATAACCCTGTCCTACCGAGCCTCTGCCAACCAGCACCTCAGACCCCCTTCCTGCAGGGCTGCTCTCTTGCCACTTGTCTCCCAGTTTACATTTGTTCCTGGTGTTACTCCATCCTAAGTGCAGAATCCTGCCTTTTGACTTGTACATGGAATAGAGGCAGTTGTTTTCCAGACCTGCAAGTCATTACTTCAGTCCAAACTGTGGTCCAGGGGTCTGCCCTTTGTGGTCTGAAGCTTTTATGCAAAATCAAATTAAGCACAGCAATTTGCAGAACTTGTCTGTTGTAATGAGCCTGAACCGTGGGGAATTTTAGAGTTCACGGAGATCTGTAGTTGCTCAGAGGTTTGGGAGCCACTGGCAAAGGGAATGCACCCATTTCATCCAGGGCCAATGGCAATCAGTGAGGAGGTACTGATTTGAAAAGGGTTTTTTTTTTTGGTCAGAGGTGAAAATCAGAGATAAATAACAGAAGCTGTCTTTACACTCATGACTTTTAGATGACTGAGCCTCACTGCAGGCTCCAACCCTTCCTACCCCTGAAGAGGGATGTAGACAAATCTTCCTTGTGCAACTAAAAGAGATCAAATCCTACCCCAATACCCCCTCCCAAGTGTGGCATCACTGCTTGATGAGGGCTCATATTGCTGAGATATAGAGTTTGCAGAAAAAATATATCTTCTTTAGCACCTTTGCACTGAAGGTGGTATGTTGGCAGAAGAGAAAATGAAGCAGTAGTTTTAAAGGCAAGATATTAAACAGAAACACTTCTGAGGGGGTAATGATGGAAAGAGAAGGGGGGAAAATGAGTTAGAGCCTAGCATGAGCTACCTGGGTCAGGAGGGTTAATGAGATTTTGGGTGAGGCAAGAGCTCTACACACAAACATATCTGTGTCAGGGACTTGGCTGTCAACCTGCTCAGCCCACTGGGCTCACCAAACAGTGTGCTCTGAGGTTGCAGCTTCACACCAGCCTAACTCAGCCTGACAACTGGTGGCTGCAAGTTGTCCCTTCTCTCCTCCAGCTGCCCATTCCTATTCGTTCCTTCTGTGCCAGCCCCAGATGTCACCAGCTTCTACTCCTTTGAGTGAGTGTGTGAGTGCAGGAGCAAATCTATAATATCTTTAAAAAAAACCAAAAAACCCATGGAATTGTTTTTGGAGTGTGAGGATTGGTTTTGGAGCATGAGGTTGCCATATAGTCATCCTAGTCTGGTATGAACTTGTGCTGAAGCTAAACAGATTGTAGGATGGCATGACCCTCCAGTTCCCAGCCCTGCCTGCTCCCTGAGGTGGATACTTCTGCTCCTGTAAGCATACAAGTTTAAACTACACTTGGAGGTTAAATGGGGTTTTTCTGATCATCCATGCTATTTATTTGTTAGCACATTCCATGGTGGGTTCCAGCAGAGCCTCAGTTTTAGCAACAGTTTATAAGTGAAGAAGTCTTGAACCTCATTTGGTGAAGGAGACAAATTTAATTCTGTTGCTGAGACAGAAATATTCATTTAGACAGAGGTGGCTTAAAACAGAAATCTCTTCACGATTTAAAGGTCACTCTCACACACATAATGTTAGAAAACTTGCACAGGCAAAAGGGAAACCACCTACATTACAGTGATTGTTTCCAGGTTCTTTTGAATTTGCACAGAGACTGCCACAGTTTCTGCAGGTGGTCAAGTAAGAGGGGCAAAGAAGCAGCCACATCACACATTTTAGAGGGCCAAATTCCAACAAGAGTCAGCAGTTCAGCAGCTTTTCTTTTAGGTCAACATAAGAAAGACACCTAATTTGAGCAACAGAGACTCAAGCAAGCTCTTGCAGGGATGTTTTATCACGTGCTGGTGGGATAGCATGGAAAACAGAGTGAGGACTGCAAGTTTAGGGAAGATCCAGGGTGAAAGAAGCTGAAGGCATCTTCTCCAGAGAGATGAAGTGTGGGGGTTATTTTCACCTTTGTCCATAGAAAAGTACCCCCAAGCTTTAGACCTTTAATGAGGAATGGACCAATTTCTCAGCATCAGGAGTGTTTGGCCAACTTTTTATTTGAATAGCTGGGTTTTTTCTAATCTAGGTGATAACACGAGTCTGTGGCACAGGGACCAGGGTGAGACTGCATGCTTGGGTTGGCATCAGTGCATCTACAAGACATCCATTCTCCCTCCTAGAGAGGGAATTCTCCAGGCTTTGCTAATAATTTATCCTCCTCCTAAACTGAAGGGAGGTTGGGTAACTACACAAATGCCCACATCAGATGGGTTAGGTGCACAAAGTTAGGTGGGTCCCAGCCCTAGAAGTCAAGATAGTGATAGTCAAGTGAGTGGAAGCCCTTTTGCTGTGTCCAGCCAGGGAAACAGGCCTGGAATGCTGAGGTGATGACAGCACAGTGAGTTCTGGGTCAGGAATGGGGTTTCCATGGTGCACTAACAAAAACAGTAATTTGAACAGGAGCTAAGTGCCATAAAGCCTTCAAAAACAAAGTAAGCTTTAGAGCCTGAATGAACCTAAGAGCTTAAAAACTGCTCTCATCAGGATTTTTTCCTTATAGTGAATTACTGCAATCCTCTTCAAATCCATAAGAAGTCAAATGTTTTCTTTAGTAGCCCATGGAAAGGCATTAGAGTCTGGCTGTTTCTAAATAGTAATAATGACAGTCACTTAAGGGAAACATTTAGCATTTGATAAAGGCTGCAGATGGTCTTTATCTTAGCTAATAGCTAAAACTTGCAATTCAAGCAGAGAAAGGCTCAAGCTGATAATTTCTCAGACTCCCACTGCCTGAAGTCCATGACCTTGGTCTGAGTAAAGACAGCTGAAGACTTCCTTCAGATTTTCTACAACCCATTAAAATTTTTTGAAATAGAGGTGGAGAGCCTGCATAGATCCTCCTTCACATCAACTTTGTGCCAAGGTAAGATCTTTAAAAGTAATGGAGTTATTCCTCATTACTTGTGAGAAGCTGAGTGATTTTATTCATTTTAACCTTTTGCTGAGTGTTGGGAGGTGCCATTTCCCTAGGTATCACCTATGTCTTGATGAGAGTTATGAAAGTTATAGTAAATAAGTTTTTTATAGTAATAACTTTAAAATACCTCTTTATTATATAGTTAGAGCCAGGCTGTGTAATAGCAACCCAGTGAAATTTTGTCTGTGGTGTCCATTTTGTAATATTCCATGTTTTCTTCTCCAAGCTGTTCATGATGCCGACTGAGGGAAGGAAAAACAAGTATTTTGTGCAGTCCTCTTACACAGGACACAGATCTATCAAAGGTTTCACCCAAGCCATGAGATCTTTATTGAAGTTTCTGACTGCTGGCCACCAAAACCACCTGCTAAGTACCTGAGCAGCTGGCACTGAGTACCTGGAGTGGCAACCAGGAGGACATAAATAATAAACTCGGAAGCAGGCAAGCTTTGAAAGTCAGCCTTGAGGTCATCACATCCCAGACACCACAAGAACCTCTGATGCAAAAACAAAGAACCTGAGTGGGAGGGGAGGCGAGGAGTCCATTCTGCTCTTCAGGCAGATGCTGGGGCTGAGGAGCATAAAAATAACACTGGGAGTGTCTCTCTCAGAGCCACTTGGAGAAGGAAAGCAGCAGTGCTGCTTCCTGAGAAGAGCTGAGTGCCAGGTGTGAGCTTGCAATGTATACATTCTAAAAATTATCCTCATCAAGGCTGGTCCAATTTTGTTTTTTCCTTTTAAAAGCTTCTCTTGTGCCACGTTGTTGGTAAGAAACACTAAGAGGAAGTGGCCAGAAGGGGACACAGTGAACATTCAGAGTCTTCTGCCTTGTTCCAGCCAGGTAATTCTGAGGAGGTAACATCATAAGAAATTACTTATTTTGAGTTATGGCTTAGGAGAGTTTGCTGGCTGATTTATCCTGAGGTCTGATAGGAACATGGGAGCTGGGGGGTCTCCATCACTTGTGCTTTAGCTTAAGATGAACCCTCAAAACACCACGAGACTGGTAGAGGTGGATAACCAAGGTGTTCTACAATAGGTTTCACCTGAGAGTGTTTTTTCTACACAATGGTGACTTGTTCAAGCTTCCTGCTGGTACCAAACTATTCTTTCTTATCCTTTCTATCATGCAAAGAAAAAAAAATTAGGGTTCTTTGCCTCTGCAGCATAGAGAAAACAGAGCTGAACTGTTGTGAGAACAGTTCAACTCTATGTCCCAAAAACCACTGACATAATTTTTGGCCACTTGGAAATCTAATTCAAATTTTGGGCTGAGCTCTGCCCTATCTGTATTGGAGATACAGTAAAGAGAGGCAGGAAAGCAATGAAATTTCCCCAGCAATGATTCTTCAGAGTGCACAGGGCTGGCCTACCCACCTGTGGATGCTTTTATATATTGGATGATATTGATCCTGGATCTGATCAAACTCTGTGCAAAACCACTGGTCTGAGGGGGAAACCCCAGTGAGCAGTGCTCAGTTCATGCTTAATCAGGAATTTTAACACAACCTCCCTGTTACCTGTCCTTATCCTCACAAAGGACTCACCTGGAGCATCTGCAGCCAGAATTACCCAGAAGAGCACAATTCACACTGAGGGTTTTAAAAGGAATTCCAAACCAAGAGCTGATGCCTCTCAGCAGGGGGGGAATTGTCATGCACAGAGGTCCCTCCCTGGCTCTAAATCATCCTGCTGAGAATGCAGGGATCCAGCCACAAATCCTGTTAACTAGGGAGAAATCAATGCCTAATGTTTCTATACCTTTGAATTGTACACAGCCATGCAGAGGCACACCTTAAAATTATTTATAAGTGTATTTAGTATACGTATAATTACACAGATACATGTAACACATGCATGAATGTATGTGTCACACAGGGCCATTAAATCATCTATATTTTAGACTTGTAGAAAGACATATATATCTAGGATATAGATATTTCTCCCTCTTTCTATGTATATATAAGTATACACATAATGTATATATAAGTAAATATATAAATATTTAGTAGTATATAAAATATATATTATGTATCACAATATGTATCTTAAACATATATAAGGTATGAGATATTATATATGTGTTATATGTGCCCATTAAAGATATATGTAATATAATACGTATCTATTATATCTATATCTATAATATATGTATGGTTTATAGGCAATCTTGTAGAAATTAGCTTCACTCTTCTGCTTCGTCATTTGATGCTGTTTAATTTCTCAGGTTTGGTTTGTTTGTTTGTTTTTTACATGAGGGAGTCTATGGAGAAATTCGAGATCCTTTTGCAGTTCCCCAGATTTAAGTTTTGTATTCCAAATTTTACCAACCCAGGCGGCTTCCCACTGGAAGCACCTGGAAATGGAAATTCTTAATCAATGGGTTCAAAACCAATGGATTTTTGGAATGGATGTCTCTCTGGGTCTTGGTTTATCATTTCTGACCCATCTCAATTAAAGATCTTGTCAGCACAAATGATTTGTATTGAGTTGATATCTGTGGAGAAGCATCTCTGCAGCTGAATTCAGCAGGGAAGGATGCACAATCTTCATGCAATTCCCTCCTCCAAAAGCCACATGGTGTGGAGACTTTTCTGAAAGAATTGCTAATGAGATTTTTTTTTCCTTTAGAAACTTTTTCTGCTGTATAAAGAGGAAAAGTTCCTTGTTCCTGGTGGTCCCCAGGGTAAGGCTGACACAACAAGGTTCTGCAAACCTTAACTAGAGTTTTGGCATATCCACCTGATGTCACAGTGTCAGAAAACACACCAAAGCATTTCCTCCTGCTTGAAAGCTTCTGTTGACACAGGCTTCTCTCTCAAGAGCCTCTTCTGACACCACACCAGTGGAAGCTGTGCTACACAAGCAGTAAGGTTCAGAATCCTTCTGAAATACTTACCCAAACCTAAACTAGCTAAGCCATTAGTCTCCAAGCAAAATCCTCTTCAGCTTAGACAGGTGAAACTTCACCTTTTTTATATGTTTCTAAAGTTAAACCCAATTAAATTCAAAGAATGGACAGCACTGGTGTGACATCAGTTTTCTCATGTAGAAAAGCCCTGAGATATTTGTTCTCTGAGACTCGAGTGCAGGAGAAAATATTAAAGTAGCAGAAAATATTTGAATTTCTGTTAAAGTTTCAAAACCTCACAGGAAACAATTACCCAAATCTGTGATCATTTCACTGCCCTTGTGCACTCAAGGTTTGCTGTATCAAAACAACTGTCTGGGATTTATCCTTTTAACATGTGAAGTTTTCTCTGTGATCCATGGGTTTATTCCGGCGTGTTAACTGTATAAAAAAGGTTTGTGGAAGGTTATTAGGAAGATCAATGTTATAGTTAGTTGTCCAGAATTTTGTTTAAATGGGATTCTTCCAGTGGGAATAATATCATAAAAACAAAAAAGATAAAATCTCTGCAAATTAGGCAAAAGAACCATCTTGTGTTTTCTGCAAGTCCATCCATATCAACAGATCACTTCATAGAATCTCCAATTTATATTCATGGGCAAGAAAGAAAGAAGCAAATTTTAATGACCACAAGGATCTGCTGCGATCCAGAGTACAGTGAAGTAAATGGAATTTCCTTCCACAAAGGCAAACAGAGCCGATGGTGGGAGCAGAGGAAGTTGTGTGAAGTTGAACATTTAATAAGCTTTGGATAAGATGAATTAATGGGCCCTTCTCAGGAGCAGTGCCCGGCCTCCTGAGGAGCAATCTTGGGATTTGACCTCAGACACCTGCAGGTTATAAGGATCATAACTCTGCCCAGGCTTCTGGAGGTCCCATCAGGACTAAGGATTCTAGAAGTGCTAAAATTAGTAATTCTCACTTTTTTGATGATTCTCTGGCTGCTGCGTGCAGCTTCATTCTTTCCCACCCAGCACTTCCAGTGCATCACTCCCCTCATTTATTATTTAATTATTTCTTTCCATCTGACCCTTTCTAAAACACCAGGAAGATAAGTTCTGCTAATTGCTTGTGGGTTATTTAATTGCTGTTTAATACCAGAGCAGTGTTGTCCTCACCCTGTTTCTGAACATGTTGGGTCACATGCTCAACCTGTTTTCCACGTTGTGGTGTTTTGAAGAATTATTCAGGTTGGAAATAGGGGTAGTAACCAGAGTTACTGTGGTAACTACGCTGCTCTGATGTAGCACAGAAATGTCTGAACAATCTTCTGTAGAAAGAAACAGAAAGAAAATCAAGGGGATAACAACTGGCTTGGAGTTTTGCAGCTAGTTATCTTCAATAGTCTATTAAAAAAATAAAAAATTAGAAGAAGTTAAACTGCACTAAAAAGATTTGGAAGAAAAATAAGCCTTTGATTTTATCATCCACATGCTGGAAGTCCATGGATAGAAACTCACAGGAGGGTCTGTCTACAGGCTCAGTAAAACCAGTTCAGGAGAAAGCAGAAAACCACCAGTATCAGCATTATCTGATATTTTCTTTATATTAATTTATTATGGTGGAAATCAAGCAGTGATGCTGCTTGGTGTGGTAGAAAATTAGTATAGAGTGAGCAAACTCTTCACATCAAGAAATATATAGAAAGAGGAGAAACAGCAAACCAGAAAATTGAAAAGATGAGATCCTGCAGAGATGTTTAACCCAGTCTTTATTTTGCAGAGATTTATTATGCAGTTTAAGTTAATACAGCTTTTCCTACAACTCAAAAGATACAATAGCATTGGCTTCCTGAACCACCCTCTCCAGGTGCAGTTTCTTTTCAGGGATGCCAGTTTTCCTGACTGAACCTCGACTTCAAAGTGGAATATGTAAGTATTCAGCAAGAGAAACATGTCCAACATTTAGCACTGAAATGGAAAAAAATAGACTGACCATTCTGGCAAACCCAGGAAACCTCCAGTTCTTTTAAATTCCATCCTCATCTCAGGCTGGAAGTTATTATCCATGACATGTGTTATGTCACATGAGGTTGCCTAGAGTTTTTTTGACACTCAAATAATTAGTTATCTGCTATTCCCAGCTATTTATAGTCACTGTAAATGCCTGTTTTATTGGATATGTGTGCTCTTTGAATGGTGCAGAAGCAGCTGCTTCAGTTGCTTAGCATTTTATGTCTTTATATCATACTAAGATCACTGTCTCGCATGTCACACAAAGCCAATGAGAGATAAGAGGCTGGAGCAGAATGAGATTAACCCATGAAAAGACAGATTTCCCAGGGATGTGGATGGTGTTTCTGTGATGTCACCTGATGGCAAACGTGGTCAGTGGTGTGAGGAGGAAACTCAGCTTTCCCTTTTGGGTTTCTCAGCAACATTTCAAAAACAAAAGCCATCCCCCTCCTGAAAAGGATTTTCAAGATGCTATGCCAAGTCTGAGCAGTGCTCAAGGAAGATGTGGGTTTTGCTGAAGGGATAAATTGATTGGAGAGATAAGAAAGGATGCTGCCAGGAGAGGCAACTGCATCTCTGTCAGCTTTAATTTACACTGCCCTTGCTGGACTTGATCATTTCTTTGAAAATATGTCTTAACTTGCTAGCAAATAAAATGGGCCAGGGCCAATTTCTGGGCTTCAGGGAAACATGGTAACACCTGAACTCTCTTCTTCTGGACCTAGGATGGGCCAAGCTCTTGTGTGCTGCATCCACACCCTCCTTGGTGTGATGTGAGACCTGGTGAAGGAGCAAGTCAGAGCTAAAACATCCAAACAATGACTTGATCTGACCCGAGTAATGTCCTGGACATGTTTAGTTTACTATCAAATAAAACCTGAGATACACAGCACTGGAAGGTGATGGATGCTGACCTACAAGTTCGCAACCCTTTTCACACCCTGCTCTTAGGACATAAATCCATGTGTTTGTGGCCTCCCTTTTCCCACTGCATTTTCTGTGCAAGCCCCAAAGTCCAGCTGAGGTCTTTTCTTTGCCCTCTGCAACTACAAAAGGAACAGTTTATTCTCACCAATGGTGAGAAAGTTTTTGGCATTATTCCCTACAGCAGCAGAGTCTTGTATCCTGGAAAAACAAAGAAGAGCTAAGTGGCTTTGCTGAGCTCTATTTAAAACAATGTCTGGCTACAAAAGTTAAAGAGTGATTGCACAGCACCTTCCTCCATCCCAAACATTGCTGCTGCCTCTGGTCCAGTTCCAACAGGGATGGCTGAGTGGAGGAATATAAAAACATAAAAACATAAAAAAATATAAAAAATTAGAGTTGTTTTATAATGAGATTTTTCCTTCATAATAAATTTGCAGGATATTCGACAGCACTTGCCCAAAATGTGATCCCTCAGGTCCATGTGGGAAACTGAACTGAGGCAGCCCTTTCCACCCTGCCTTGTGGCCCTAATTAAACAAAAAATAACTGCATGTGACCAAATTTTTTGCATACTATTTTTATGGATACAAGTAACCTGGAGCAGTGTGGAAGCTATTTATTATCCCCAAGGCCAGAAGTGGGATCAGACCCTCTGCAATCCAACCCCATCCATATGATCAGGAGATGAGCAGTGCTGTAAAACCTTAAACTGCAGCTGCAAGCCAGCAGTGGAAGCAGGCAGAGCTGTCATTCTCTGGAGAAGAGAACTGACAGAAGTTGCATTTTAATACCTGATTTTACACCACTGCTCCTTGTTTAATCAGATCAACACAGATCGGGCTGATCATACTGGAAAAGAAAAAAAAAAAAAAACAACCAGGCAGCCCAGAACAAACACGTTTGTTGAAAAACATCAGAGTGTTTGGCAGATTATGTAATGTTGCAGTAAGTAACTGCATAGCTTAATTTTATGGTTTCCACGGAAACCATCAAAATTAAAGGTAAGGGTTCAGTGTTCTTGGCTCTGAGGAGCAAATCTCTTTGTTGAGATGTGTGTTTGGGGAGCAGGGATTTCATCTGTCTTGCCTGGCTTTGGAGTGAAGGGAACCTTTTGGAAGCTGTGGAGATGAGATGGTCTGGGAGGTGTCTGAGCCATTCCCAGGCCCAGCTGGGCTGCAGAAGTGCCTCAGATGCAGATAGAGCCTCATGAATTTTACATGTGGTGTGACCTGCTGGAGATCCCAGCCCTGCTCTTGGTGTGACAGTGGGCAGCTTGTTTTCCTGTGGCAACTCCTTACTAATGCAAAAGCATCCACTCTCACCTCATTCAAGGGGGAAAAAAGAGAAAACAGCAAAGCTGCCAAGTGTTGCTGTAGAAGGAAAAGTTTCTGGCTGTTCCTGTTTGTTTCGGGAAAGACCGGAGCCAGTTCTGCCCTTCTCTTTGCTGAGGCTTAGCCCTGCAGATCTCAGTGGTGCTGACCTTGGTGAGTTGTGGATCTGATGTCCTTGGATGTGATAGTTAGGTCTATGATTATATCTAATGCAAGATGGGGACAGGGCTGAGAAGGGGCTTGGGCAGGTCAGACCCATCAGTCTTCCCATGATTTTGTCCCTGACACAGACAGAGGGAGACTGGCAGGTCTGGATGGAGTGTCTGTAACACACTGACTCAGCCTCTCCAGGCAACGTGGGCAAGAAGGTCTGCTTCTGTCATAAAATCATGTAATTGCTTTGGGTTGGAAGGGATTTTTGTTTTGTCTCATTCCACACCCTTGCCATGGGCAGGAACATCTTCCAGTGGACCAAGTTGCTCAGAGCCCCATCCACCCTGGCCTTGAGCACTTCCAGGGATCCACAACTTCTCTGGACAACATATTCCATCAGTTTGTCACGCCTAGTGCTATGTCCCTTCCTGTAGAGCCTGTACCCAACTTCCCTTAGTTACGTGATGCTGCACTACTGCCAGCAATCACTCAGTCCCCAAATAAACTGCTTTTCTGGAGCTTTGAAACTCATATGAACCATGTACACAGGTGGGGCTGCAAGGAATTTGGGGTCCAGTTGTCCTTTCTTCTGCTGAGCTGCTCTCTGGGAAGCAACAAATGAGTAAAGTCACTCACCAGTGCTTCTAGAGCCAAGCCCTAAGGGGTTAATTCCTCACTCCAAATTGCTGTGTGCCTCCTCACTGTGCATTCAGCTCATTTCTTGCTCTAACCTGTTGTCATCAGACGTGCAAGAGAGCCACCACTTTAACAAGTTTTCTTTCTTAAAGAACCAAAATCATGAGGCAATCCCACTTCTTTTCCTCTGATTGTAGCACTGCATATTAGGCTGTGTTATTACATATTTTTCATGGATTCAGAAGAGAGAGGCAGGCTGTATCACAAACAGTCCCAGTGCCTGGAAGCTCCCCAAGCCATGCTGAGTCCTTCCTGGATCTGAAACCTTGG
Organism: Corvus kubaryi; assembly: GCF_017639235.1. Classification (NCBI taxonomy): domain Eukaryota; kingdom Metazoa; phylum Chordata; class Aves; order Passeriformes; family Corvidae; genus Corvus; species Corvus kubaryi. The sequence goes on along the minus strand of NW_024580669.1, from coordinate 2,587,969 downwards.
GTTGGAGCCTCTTTTCGAGTGAACAGAGGAGAGCAGTTGTACTGCATTTGCATTCTGCTTTTAACTGCTGTGAAGTACCTCACTCCTTGTTAGTCGTGTGCTCTGATATATTTTTCTTGGAGTGTGGGAAGTAGATGCCCAAAACCATCTGAGTATCTGAGCAGTAATAGATACACTTGCAATTACTGTTTTAAAAGGCTGAGAAAATAAGATTGAAGCAGATGTGCAAGTATTCTGGTCCTTATTTGCATAATATATCTGCCAGTCTATCCCCCTGTGTAACTCTGATGGCGGAGAAGTGCAAATCTTTAAATCTGACACAGGTTTGATCAGGGTGTTTTTTGCTCTGAAGACACGTCTTGCTTCATCATTCAGTGTTACTGCACTCTTGTCTCCTCTTCTGCTGCTAACTCTCTTCTTCTTGCTCTGTTAATGTGCTAAAAATCCAAAATACAGGATGCTCAAGGTCACATGACAACCTAGTGTCAAAGCTGGGATCTCAACTGAAGGACAGTTGTGTCCCTTGGCAGCCTTGGGGCTCTGCATGGAGCCCCTGCTCCTTCTCCCATAGATTCATTTAGGTTGGAAAAGATCTCAAAGGTCACCCAGTCCCATCATTAACCCAGCACTGCCCTGGCCACCACTAAATCATGTCCCCAAGTGCCACATCCATACAACTCTTAAATCTCTCCAGAAATAGTGACTCCACCACAACCATGGACAGCCTGTGCTGGTATTTGACCATCCTTGCAATGAAGAAGTTTTTCCTGATATCCAACCTAAACCTCCCCTGGTGCAACTTGAGCCAGTTTCCTCTTGTCCTGTCCCTTGTTCCCTGGGAGCAAAGCCTGATGCCCACCTGGCTCAACATTCCTGTCAGGGAGTTGTGGGAAGTGTTTCAGTGGGAGTTGGGGGATTTTTTAAATCACCTCCTGTGTGGAGTTAATCAAACTTCCTCTTCCATTCCAGGTAAAATCAGCAAGTCTGGTGTTGGATGTAAGCAACAAAGCTATTTTTAGGGGCTGGGCCCTAGCACCAACATATCTATGTGCCAGAATAAGAAACAGCTTCCCTATTTGCATAGAAGAAAACAAAACTAATGGGAAAAAACATATCTGACAGAAACCTAGTGGCTCTGTGTAGCTGTAGCAAGTGCACTTTGCAGCCAGCCCAAAATAAACGCTCGAAATTAACCTGTTTATAGCGCAGGATGGGTGTCAGTAAGAGATGGTCACCCATTGGTGCTGCTGAGCATTGTGAGCTTTTACTGATTTCCAGAAAAACTCTACAAGGCTGGAGCTTTCAGCAAATTAAACTGGCAGATGCCAGTGGGATCCTAGGAGAGGAGAAATGTGTGGCTCTTCTCACAGCCTGTACCAAGTTCTGCAAGCTTTTTCTCAGGAGGATCTGGGTGCCATAATGTTACATGGGGTCAAAAAAGCAGTGGGAAAAGCTCATGCAAGAAAAAGGCATTGAGGACAGTGAGATATGAAGAGGCTGAGTCTGGCTTGTAATACTTTAAGGAGCAAGTTGTTGGAGGAAAAAAGGAGTACTTGCAGAGGCTAACTCTGTGAAATACCACAAGGGATTTGAGCTTGACTTAGTGGTGGAGAGAAACTACTGGCTCAGGACAGCATTTGGGCTGTTCTGGAAAAGGCAGTCCTGCACTACCCTACTTCCCTTCAGGAACAGCTTTGAGATCCTCAGAGCCTTGGGGCTAAAATGTGACTGGGCACTCTAGGGACCAACATCTTAAGCCAGATGGGTTATCTTAGCCAGGTAGGCTCTTCCACTCACTCCTCATTTCAGAAGGTCTCACCCAGCTCCAAATACTCCCCATTTAAAAAGTCCCAAAGGGAGGCCTCAGATGGTAACGCTGGAGGTGAGAGTGTTGCTGTCTCTACCTAGTTTTGTTCACTCATCAACCTGATTTTACGGATGGGAGGGGTTATTGTCTTCCACAAGAAATTTCACACACGTGATGGATGCTTTGCCAGGGGAAATTAGATTATATGTTCACACCATCCTCCACGGAATACACGGCCCTGATGCCAAACATTTGTTGCCAGATATTAAGGCGGGAGATCTCTTCTGCCAGGGGCATTATTAAACAGCACGGGGAGAGTTTTGCATCCAAAATCCACCTTAATATTGATGTGTTCATAGGAACAGATGTCTGCTTACTTCCTGCACAATGTGTTATCAGATTAGAGATTTTACAGCAACAGCCTTAATTAGAAGCATGTTATTATTCAGTACTAAAAGCCTCTTTTGGAGGTGTAAATCCCTGCAACACAGGGATGCAAACCTGCCTCCTCTCCAGTCCTTCTACTGTGAGCAAGAGATTTTTGCACTTCAGAGATACATTTATCCTTATTTTCAAGGTGGGACTGCACACTGGATTGAATCTGAGCTTGCCCAAGATGGGAGAGAAAATCAGTGTACAGCAGGACAAGGAATTCAGATCCATGGCCAGGAAGGGCTGGGAATGCTCTGGGAGTTCCCTGTTGTTGAGTAAAGCAACCCCAGGTGTGGTGACAACTCTGCAGGGTTGGGATGGTAACAATGAATTCTCCTCTCCAGGTGGGACTTCCCTGACTTTATTCTGTCCTTGCTGTGAGTATTAGAAAGCTGCTTTCTATCACCTGTTCTTTCAGTCTCTGCAGTTATGCTTCTTTGCTTTCTTTCAAGGAAGAGTCTCCGGAAGAAAATTCGGCGATGCAAATGGTGGGGAAAAGGGTAGAAGGGAGAGACATTTAACACCAACTAATTCTGTAGGGTAGGGAATAGTGGGTTTTAGCTTGAATAAGAAGCTTTTTTTTGTGTGTGTCCCAGTTGAAAAGATTTCAAGGCAGGAAAAGTAATTTCCTTGCTTGTTCTACAGCACCTATTAGCCAGTAGCTCTAATGTCATTTAGTGCCTCTAGACATGACCAAAATACAAACTTCAAGTCATTTTTGTTTCTCTTTAAAAACATCAGCACGTGGCACATGGGTACAAAGACCATGAGGAAAGTTGAAGAAATGCACCAGGTGACTTGGCCAACTTCTTTTTTTGTTCACTCATCTTTCTGTGGGAAGGTTTGCCTGTTTGTAGCACAGTATTTTGTAAGAAACTGCTTTTAGTTACAAAGGATTTCAGATGGACATGTGTAAAAGAAGGTTCTACTTCTCAAATGAGTTTTTAGTTCAGATTTCCTTCCAGTGCTCATTTTCTCAAATTCAAAAATGCCTTTCCATCTAAAAGAAAAATAAATCCTTTTGACCTTAAGGAATTTATTTGCTGGTCTAAAACACAGCACAACTGAATGTCAAGAAAACAAAACAAATAAAAACTTACTTGAGAGTGAACACCAAAAATACCAAGAGAAGGAGTCATAAAAAATATTTCTGGAGATGTTCTGCAAAATGTCTTGATTGAATTTGATATCTGAAACAACCTGGGATCAGCAGAAATTGTCTGAGCATTTACCACTCTAAGGTGACATCAAGAAAAGAGGGTCCAAGCATTGCACGTTGTGTCTGGGTGAGAAGATGGGAATATTCCTTGGAGGGAGAAACATTTGCAACCCTGTAGGAGCCAACCTCGGTTTGAAGGTAAAAGGTTCCTTTAAGTTTGAGGAGGAGAAAAGCCTGGCATGACCTTTTGTCAGAAGGGAAACACTTCCCAGATATTTCCCACATGGACTTTTCAGTGCCCGCACATAAAGACCAGGAGCAAGTTCCAAGGAAGCATTTGAGACATCCAGCCAAGAATGAGGCAGAGTTTGTCATCTCCATTAGACTGTGATCCTGCAAAGGTCTCTTTTTTCCTGAGGCTGCATAAGCTTGGTAGATGCTCTGCTTTTCTGGACTTTGCCCAGTGCTCCTGGCACCTATACCGAGGTGCAGGTCCAAGGAATGGCTCCATATGGAACCAGGTGAGCCTGCAAAGAGCTCATAGGGAGGTCTGAGGGCTTCATGGAAACAGATATCCTGATCCAGAGCTGAACTGGTGGCCGGAGCAGAGCCAGCTCTGGTCTCAGGGTATGGTTTATCTCCACAAGTTATCTCTTGCTGTGATTATCACAGCAAGCTGGACTTCATTTCTTCACTGGCAAGTTTCCAAACCCTGCTGTGTTTTTCTTGGAAACATTAAGATTCAGTGCTTACATTGGCTGAGTCCTTGGAAGGATCCTGTCTCTCCTCTCAAAAACCATCTAAGATGTGCTGTTTATTTGATTTTCTTTTCTTTTTATTAATCCAAACTGGTTTCTTATTCCAAATCTGTAATGACCCTGGTAGCTCCCTTACAAATGCACTGGCACTTTATAATTAGCCTGGAAGGAAAGTTGGGTTGTCTTAGACTTTGAGAAGAAGTTTGTCCATTTGAATAGTATTTAGAATGCATTTGCATTTCCAAAATGTCTTCAAATGACTTCACAGATGCCAGAAAATCATCGGCTGTATCATCTTCCTTCTGACTCCTGCTCTTCGTGCAGAAGCCGTGTGAGGAGCAGCATCACTTCCCCTCATCCTGGAACTAGAGGAAAACAGAAGCTGGTGGTTTCTCTGCTGGCCTTGTGCTAAATTCTCCTTTCAGAAGTGCTGAATGGCCTCACCTCCCACCAAAGTCAAGGCAAGGTGAAGATGCTCAGCCCCTTTGCTGGATCAACTCCCTGGTTTCCAAGGCAACTGTTCTTGGGTGAGATTTAATGAGAAGGTGAGGACAACCACAAGGCCCTTTGAACAGGCAGGGGAACATAGAGCTCACAGAAATTATTGTGCTTTTTAAGGGAAAAGGACAGGCAGGTGGACTGAATGGACAATAAATTACCTGACATTTTAATGGGTTAACATGATATTGCAGAAAATGACCTGAATAAAGTGGCTCAATCCCTGTGGAGAAAAGTAAAATAAAATAGGCATAATGGAAAGAGGGCCCATAAAAGGCTGAAATGGGGGTTTGTTCAAACTGTCTGAATGGAAGCGAAAGGAGCAAGTTACAACCCTTGTTACAGCCTCTTAGCAGCAGTTGGTCTGAAAATGAATTGGAAAAAAATGTACCTGTGATAACCTGACATAGCAAAGCTGGTTGGGTAAGCTCCATAAAACACAGCCTTTATATCAGTGCCACAAATCAGAAGCTATTTGCAAGAGATTTTACAGCACAGGCAACAGGTGCTTCTTGTTCTAATGTCAAGCAGTGTCACCTGTTACAAGAAAAGTGGAATTGTTGCTTGTACCCTAAATGTCTCAGATCATGTTTATGCTGTCTCATGCATTTCTTCACCCTAGAATTTTCCAGGTTTATTATAAGATGAGTAGGCTTAACTTTTAACATCAAGACAAGAAAGATCTTGTGAAAATAAAGACCTATCTATCCTGTGAGTGGTGCAGGAGAGTTAAGGAAACATAGGCTCCTGATTCTACAAGAAATACTGACATTTTAATAATTTTCCAATTGTAATCATTCACCTTTTTCACGAGGATAAAGTCTGAGCCTTTTCAATTTAGTATTAGAAACCTTCTTTATTTAAAGTCAATCTTGACATGAAAGTAGCTCTGTCCACCACATCTCAAAAGGTTTGAGCAAACTGTAAGAGTGATTGATTCTAACCTTAGTAATAATGATTTTATGATTTTGAAAACTCTATTTTGGGGAGATGAAGGGAGGAGAGTCATGTAAGATCAACTTAGAGGGGAAGAGAAACATTTTTTTAAATTAATTAAGAGATGTTTAAAGTCAAAATATTTTGTGTGGCTAATGGGGCATTTTTAATGATTTTTGTAACACTTTTAAATGAAGCACTGGCACTTTCAGACTTGAAAACAACTATTTCACAACAGAAAAGGAGGAATATTTACTTTCAAAAATGCTGAAATGAAATGTTCTAACTGGTGCATGGCTGGAAAAATTTTAAAAATAAGGGAATTTTTGACAGTAAGCTCTTCATCAATTCCTCCTAATCAGAAATAATTCCAGCCCTGTTGCCACCCTCTGCTACCCTGGAATTAGGTTTCAGTGAATGAAATGTCTACCGAGCTTTAAATAAAATTAGGAGCTTCACCCTCATGACAAAAACACATTAAACCATTATAAGGACAACTACAGATCCAGTCTGCCCGGTGATAAACACAAATTTTGGGGAGAATGGTAAATATTGTGCCACCCTGAGCCAACAGCAGACTTATCCAACTACAGTTTCCAACTAAGAGCCACAGTCCTGCACAGGTTAAACCTCTGGGTGCTGCCAGGGTGAAATAAGAGCAAAGATGGAGATGAAGAAACAACTTTTTTGATTGTTCTGGTGACTCTGGAACCATTTAGCCCAGGTAGGATGTCCCCTTCTCTGCTTCACAGGCAGACCCAGAATACCTGGAGGCTCCTGCAGGCTTCAATGCCCTGCCTTTCAATTTGCAGGCCAGGCTTTACCTCCTTGTTTTCAATTTGATATTTCATCCATTTTTATGAAGGGCTCCTTGTTACCAGTTCCACAGAGGGTGTCACGCTTTAATACAGTCATTGCAGGGAAAGAAGTGGAGAACAGTTCTCCGTTCAAACACAGTCCTGAAGGTCACAATTTTAGCATCTGTGAAATGCTTTTTGGCCTTGTCAGCATTTTTTTGCTCATGCTCCTTTATGGATGACTTTAAAATGGTGTCTGAACCATAAAGTTCTCCCAGTGCTTAATCTCATCGAGTATTTTCTTGGATGCTGTAGCCAAGATCACTGGACTAATTCAGCTTGCAAAGTACTACTGGGAAGGAGTATTTATGGTAGTCCCAGCAAGGACAACCAAATTAGCTGTAGCAAGCAGCCAGCCCGGAGAAGAAATAAAATGAGGGAGCGAGATAATTTGGAACAAAATGTAAAAGACACACAAATCATTTAATAAAGGTTTTCCCTGGAGGAAACTTTCCGAGCAGCTGAACACCAGGACAGCTGAGAGGAATGAGGTCAATTGTGTTTAGACACAATGTGTACATTTTATTTTTTAAAATGATCATCATTTGTCAAACTTTATGGGCCAGGTTCTTTCCTCAGATTAGCTGATACTGGAATTTAACTCATTACAATAGGTTTTGTCTTTAGTAGACAGGAAGGTGGAGAGAGTGATTTATTTCAAGGAAACCATAAAATATTCACTGAGGTGGAATGGTATTGTCTAGAACTGTGAAATTAAAATGGAGTATAAACAGGCAGCAGGATGGAATAACTCTGCTTTCCTAAGAAGTGTAGCAAACAAACAACAAATACCTCTAATTCTTAATCAGGAGCCTGGGCTAGAGAACTCTCTTGCACATAAGTTCAGCATTACATATTTTACATTCTTCTCCAGGCACACATAATAGAGGCATTGGAGTCCAGACGTACAAGAGGTAAAGCGAACAAATGCCCTCATTCTCAGAATAAAAATGCCTTTTCCATTTGCAGTGTAAAGGGAGCATGTGAAGACACAGCTCTCCTGCAGATGTAGCCCTGAGTAGACCTGGTCACATGTCCAGTGCTGACTCAGTGCCGTGCCTGAGGCACCATAGTTTGATGTGAGCTGAAGATCAACCCTGGAACTAATTGACAGGGAAAAGAAGAGTGTTCGAGATGTTAAGACTTACTTTTTTCCTAATTTTTTGGAAAAATTCATTCATTTTTTTCTCTAAGCTGCTTTTATATTTCATTAACCTAATAATAAACTCTGAATAAGAAAAAAACCCCAACAACCAGAGCTGAAGCTTATTCATCCCCTCTGAAGCTGAGATAACACAATCTGCAGCAGAAAGCACAGTGGTATTCATGAGACAGCTCTGCTGCAAGATTCCAGCATGATTTTATCCTTTCTGGTTTGCATCTTCCTCAATGGCCCCTCCTCTACAATGAAAACAAATCAAGTTTATTTTTGCCATCCAGAATATGTGGGATCATATCCATACACACGCACTGGGACAATCACAGAATGGCTTTGATTGGAAGGGACCTTGAAGACTCTCCAGTTCCAACCCCTGCCATGGGCAGAGACACCTTCCACTATTTCAGGTTTCTCCAAGACCCATCCAGCCTGGCCTTGGACACTTCCAGGAATGGGGCAGCCACAGCTTCTCTGGATAATCTGTTCCAGGGCCTCGCCACCCTCACAGGGAAGAAATTCTTTGGTCTTGGCAAGCGGCATTTGAGAAGTTTATGACATGGATATATGGATGGACTGGACCCCACAACGCCCACCAGAAGGATCAGGCCATGGAGAGTGGGATCTGCCCTTCCCAGCAGTGACCTGTCCCTGCACAAGTAGAGACATTTCAGCGAGAGGGTCTTCATGTCCCTGGAAATTGTTCAGTGGAGAGAGGAAGAGCTGTGAAATATGGAACAGACAAAGCCAGGGCATGGCTGGGACTCATTTGCTGCAAATTTTCCTCCTTTCTGGGCCACCAGGAAACAGCCAGTGAGAGTCACTTTAATTAAAGAGGCTTTGCTGCCCATAAATCACATGGACATTCATGGGAAGGGGTAAAACTCCTTAAAGAACCATGGTTTTGCCGGTTTCTTCTTGGAGTAGCATGGCCAAAGTGGCATCAAGGTAAGTTTGCGTTTGGCACAGAGCGTGAACTCTCTGACGGAAAACCACGGAGAAGGGAAGGGTTCTCACAGGGAAGAAATGAAAGCAAACAACGTCACTCCAAATGCACATCCTCCTGTTATCCCCTTGCCCACTGCCTTGTTGAACACATTGTGTGTGTGTGCGTTTTCTCTTTGAGGCCGATTTTTATTTAATGCCACAAAGATGTGCTGCTTGGAGAGAATCCTTTGAACGTTTAATTAGGGATGAGGGGGGTACTCTCTCCCTCTGCCCACAGTCTCAGAGCTTACACTGGGGTGTGCCAGCTTCCCCAGGCACTGGGGGGAATAAGGATACTCTTGAGACTGTGAAATGAAAGCAAAGCAATCCAGGCAGCCTCAGATCTGCACCCGCACCAAGTTGCTGAGAAACGGCAGTTTAGCTATGCTGATTTTTTTTTTCTTTTTAATTGACATAGCCCTACATCCTTTGATCTTTGAAGGGCATGTTTATCCAACATTGTTCAGTGCAGCTATACTGCTTCTGGTTACAAATTGTGAGAGTCATGTTCTGTTTCAGTGAAACAATAGGATTTAATTATTAGCAGCCTTCAAAGACAAATACAGGGCTCAGAGTCTTCTCTGGTTACAAGGCCAGAGCAGCAGATCACTGGTTGGGAGCAACAGAGTTAACAGTCTTGTTTACATTATTCTGGGGGAAAGGATTTCACTTCCTAATTTTAAATTCACTTTTCATATTTTCTGTATTTGTAAAAAAAAAAAACAAAACCATAATCAACACATAAATGAGAAGCTTGATTGGATTTCATTTAAAGGTGAAATTTATTAAAGGTTGGTGTTCCTTATGAAATGCATGTATTGTGTTTGGGTGCTAAATACAGGAATAGAGGGGACAGTTGCTGTCAGGAAGTCAAACAAGGTGATCAAAATGGTTATTCTGGGCTTCAAAGATGGGAAGAACATTAATTAAAAACTTTAGAAATTCTGCTTAAAGAGGAAGGTACTGACATACTCTATTCAGAGGAGTAACTCACCACAAAATTATTGTAGGCATAAAATTAAGCCACCCACATGTGATGGATCCTCCATTACTGGAGATTTTAAAAACAGGCAAGGTAAAGAGCTTCCAGGAGCCGTTTTGGAAGGGCCCTCCTACCGTGGATGTGTGGGTACAGATTTCTACAGTAAAGCTTGACTCAGGTTCCCCATCATAAACAGGCTTTGCATGTCATGATAACCCAAGGAGTATCAGCTTTTACTGCTAATAATTGTAGTTCCTAATCATTTAGGCATATGTGTCATTTCAAGCACAAGATGTGACCAGTTTATGGCCCAGTGACAATTCAATTAATGATAAATCATCTTAGATGTCAGTCTCTGGAGAAGTGTGTGTTTTCCCTGTGTCTATGGCTACTAAAGATAGAGGTAGTCTAGACTAAAATCCCACTAAAGAAAGTGAGATTAATCTGTATCTTAGTTTACAAATTATTTTTTCCAACTAATTTTTACTTGAAAGTTTTTATCAATAATCTGCTTATTGTCTTTCATTTATTTTCCTTTTTCTCTTAATGAAACAAGGGCTGAAGACACCAAATGAGGAGCACAGAATATGAGATAAAGCACAATAAAACAAAAAGAACTAGAAAAGTTCCTTAACTCAGAAATGGGGCTATTTTACATTAATATTTCATTTAACTGGAGCTTTTGGAATAAGTAATTTTGTCCTTTGACCATCCTGCTGTGATAATAACGCAGAGTGAGGAGAGAGGTGTTCTCTCTAGAGGTCAGAGTTCATCATCCTCATCACAGACCCCAGCAAGGACTTTGTCCATGAGTTCAGGGACTCATTCTAACCCGATTTTCACCACTGAGTGGCACCCAATACTACACCTTAAAGGGTAAGAGAAAAGCAAGACAAGAAGCTTGTCTGGAAAAACGTGGTGTAGAGTGTAACCAAACTGGGAAAATCAGAAAAAAGTGAGCAGAGTCATGGAAATCAAAGAATTTGCACCTAGTGCAAACCTCAGTTTCTGTGACTGGTGACACCAAAGGTGAAAAGAATGGCAAGCATCAGGTAGAGGAAGGTGATAAAGCTTTGAAGTTCCTGTGGTCAACTGAGAATTACCATGTGTTTGCTGGTTCACACAGGCCTTTCCTCTCTATGCTGAATTGTGTTCTCAGTTTATAGGGTTTGGTCTTGATGATGAAGGTTAGACATGATCTTGGAGGTCTTTTCCAACCTTAATGATTCTATGGCTCTATGAAGTTTTTGTTTGGGTTTGGTTTTTTTTTTTTGTTTGTTTCCAGCTGAGAGACACAAGAAACTGTTGAGCTTGCTGCTTTTTTAGTTTGACTGAGAGCAGGAACAGAAGTCTGGGCACCAAAGTATGCAGGAGGAGCAAGATCTGACGTGTCTGGGTCTTCAGGATGGTAAGTAGCTAACGAAGGGTTATTTCTATATCATCATATTAGGCGTAGGTGTTTAATTTCCACTGAGACGAGCACCTTTCCCAATTCCTTCTTCATCTCTGGAAATCCTTGGACATGTTTGAAGATATCACATAGCACAGTGTCCTGTTCTGGGATTAGTCCCACTGACCTGCTGGGTTAGAGGAAATCAGGTTAAAGTAAATCAGGTAATTAAGACCCCAATCCACTGAGATTCTTTACTCATTAGCTGCCCAAAGCCTGGTCCAGCAATTAACATTGTATTCCCAATACAGCCACCAGAGCAAACCATGCCAGGGATTTTATTTTAACACACTGAGAAGGTTCCCATATTGCTGGCACACCCAGCCTCCACATTTCTGTTTCAGGAGGTGAAATCCTCAAATCAGCATTCATGGTTTGGGCTGCAATTCCGTGGCAGAAGACAGGATAAAACTTGGAGATAAGCAAAATCCCCAATCGTATTTATTGCCGTGAAACCACAGCTGGACGATGTCTGGGTTCTGCTTGGTCAGGCTTTTCTTTATTGTGTGTTTTGTCTTAGTGGAGTCCTGTGACACAAACCAGCCTCATTCCACACAGCATCTCTCATAATCCCGGTCCCCAGTGACATTATCATAGTGGAGATTACAGCAACAGGCAGTGTTGCTGTTTCAAACACTTCCAGTCATTTTCCCACCCTGACTTTTGATTCCTGTTGTTTGTGCTGGGATTGCTCTGCGTGTGTCAGGCTGTGGAATCTCACAGCGTGATGATTGCTCTCAGCGGATTACACCAGCTCACAGATCTGTGCTCAGTCCCTATCACACATTTGCCAACAGGATCGTGGGCAGGCGAATCAATCCTAAATCTCATTAATTTCAGTGCTCAAAAATCTCACAAAATTTGGCTTTTGGGGACAAAGCACCCTATGAAATTTTAAGCACCTACCTGAGGATATTATTTCTGAAAATACCTCTCTGCTGCTGGAGAAAACAACTATTTTCAGAGGCCAGTGCAAACTACGCAGGAGATCACTGTCCTCTTGGTCTCTGAGTGTGCTTTGCACACCAGATATGCACCTACAGTCTGGTACACAAAGCTAAATGGAAAGAAAATGGAAAGAAAATGTGGGGTTTTCCCTCAGAATTCATCCTAGTTTTAGATTACTGAAGGGTCTGGAGCACCAGGAGCAGCTGAGGGGGTTGGGGGGGCTCAACCTGGGGAAAAGGAGGCTCAAGGGGGATCTTTGGCTCTGCACAAGTCCCTGACGGGGGGGCAGCTGGGCAAGGGTTTGGGGTCTGCTCCCAGAGAGCAAGGGAGGACAAGAGGAAAGATCCTCAAGTTGTGCCAAGGAAGTTGGGATGGGATTTTAGGAAAAAATTCTTCACAAAAAGGGTTTCCAAGCATTGGAACTGGCTGTTCAGGGAAGTGGTGGAATCACCAACCCTGGAGGGATTTGAATAAGTCATGCAGATGTGGTGTTTAGAGATACGGTTTAGTGGTGGGTTTGGCAGTGCCGGGGGAATGGGTGGACTCGAGGTTTTTAGAGGTCTTTTCCAGCCTTAATAGTTCTATGATTATGTGAAACGGGAAGGTTGAGAAATCCCTGACACCTCTTGCAGTCACTGAGAATGTGGAGGGGAGCTCAGCTCAGCTTGGACACCCATCCTCAACTCCTTTTAGGCAGCTGAAGAGAACCCAACCACATGGCAATTAATACTTTCATTAGGATCAGCCTGAGCAAATACTGAGGCAAAATACACTGCTCTGCCTGAAAGGCTTCAATCTCAGTTGGCATCAACGTCAGTGTGCAGAATTGTTTGTGCTGGATCACGGACAAAGTTATCAAGAAGCCAAATTCAAAGAAATGAATGGAGCTGGGCTGGGAGCAGGAAGAAGGCACTGGGTATTTTTGCAGGCTAAAGACAATTGCTTTAATTATACCCACTTAAAAAAAAAAAAAAAAAAAAAAAAAAAAAAAAAAAAAAGAAACGTTGCTGAGAAACACTCTCTTTCAGGCTTTTGTTTTCCAAACCTAAATAATGATTTTCATGTTCATTGACAAGCTTCATTAGCTGGAATTAGAGGGTATTTCTTACGCACTCTCCTGTTTCCCCATCCCCAGTACATTGTCCATCAAGGAACAAGGGCAGAGAGATGTTTGAGATTCCTGTGTCAGCATCTCGATGGGAAAAATAGAAGTGTGCTTTTCCTGGAGAATGAAAACCACTGCGATGACTTACACAAAAAAATAGCAAACACCCAATAAAATGAACTAAAGAGAAGAAAGGAATATCCTGAGATAATTTGGTGGGGGGTGAACTTAGCCCAACAGCAGGAAAAAATTACTAAGACCTTTGTCTTTGCCATACAGTGAAATGTGAACTGTGTCTAATTACAATCACTTTGGGGTTTTTTTATGGGGTCGTTTAGCCGGCATCCATCCCCTCGTGCTGACGGACAGTTTACACTATCCCAGCAGCATCTCTTTGCGGCAGGGAAGGAAGGGATTGCGGTGCCAAACGCTGAGTAAATGTCTGCTGCCCTCCTGTGTACATCCGCAAAAAGACACACGCCAGGATGCCAGAGCCCTGGATTTGTCTCCCAAGACGTCCAGCTCCCGGGGGAGCGGCTGGCGTGGAGTGTCTGTTACGTATTTACCCGTGATTTGTGTCGCTGATTCATCCTCGAGTTGATCCAGGTTTCTGCTAATGGATCTGGGCCCTTGTTCTCCCACCATCTGCTTGTTGTATCCGCCGCTCGCCGAGTGTTTAGATGCCATTTGTTGCTCCATGTGTGCAGTGGGGAGAAGGGCGGTGGAGGGAAGGGATGCTGTTCTGGATTGTGCTCGGCGAGAGCAGCCGCAGTAAGGGTGGGTTTGGAGCCAGCACCGTCAGCCTCGAGTTGTCCAGAGGGCTTTTTCCCTGGGGGAATGGGCAGCAATTTCCATCAGGACACTGATAAAGCACAGAGAACACCCACCCAAGGCGGTTGTGACCTCTCCACTGCTGAAGGTGTTTTTTTAAAAACACTTCAGGTCATATTTTCAGGAACTGCTTAAATGGAATTCACCCTTCCCTGGAGAAGCAGGTGGTTCACAGCATCACTGCCCCTCAGCCCTGTTCCCTGAGATTTGTCTGTGATTGTTTACTTGCAACACAATTAAATGGAACCTGAATGTTCTGCGTGTTCATTTCTCTGCACAAAGTTCCCTGCTTACCTAAGCACAGATCAGGGTTTAGGGTGAGTGCTTTGATGGTGATTATTTGGTATGCTATTCTTAGCATTTGTAAGAAAACAACATAATGTCCAAAAATACTATGCCAGCGAAAATGCCTCTTAGACCTTATGAAATCTACGATCTATATTCATTTGCTGCATCCTTTCAGTACTTAAATGGGGCTTATGAAAAACAGGGAGAGTGAATTTTTACATGGACAGATATGGGACAACAGGGAAGTAAAAGAGGAGATATTTAGATTCGAAATTAAGAAGAAATTCTTCCCTGTGAGGGTGGGGAGGCCCTGGCACAGGTTGCCCAGAGAAGCTGTGGCTGCCCCTGGAACCCTGGAAGTGTCCAAGGCCAGGCTGGACAGGGCTTGGAGCAACTTGGAATAGTGGAAGGTGTCCCTGCCCATGGTGAGGGTTGGAACTGGATGTTTTCTAAGGTCACTTCCAACCCAAATCATTCTATGATTCTGTGATATTTTTCTGGATAAACACCCATACACAAAAAACATTGCATTACACGATGCAAAACAAATCTCTTTGCTCCCTATTGCTTTCTGAACATGGGGGAAATGTCTTTTATTCAAGACACCTCCCTTCTGCATGGTTTCAGCTTTGGAAGGTGAGCAGATTTGAAGAGTTAATTATAAAGGTCCTGTTTGAGGAGCGTGAGACCAAATCTTGTTCTCAGACGTGCCACCCCTCTTGGTTTCAGCTGAGTGATTTCAATAGGAAATCCAGTCATGCAGGTGTAATCAGGGAAAAGAAAAGCACAGCCTAAGGGTTCAACAGTACTAAAATATCCTTAAAAATGATGACAGGTGAAAAATCCTAAAACCAGTAAACCTGGGAACCTAGGTTTTCCTGTTTGTTCCTGTGTGGTTGGGATAAATTCAAGTGTTTCATCACAAATACATCTAAAATGAAAATAAAACTAAATCTGCACTTTTATTTTATTTTATTTTGGTCTCAAAATTTGTGGGTTAGAGGGATTTCTTTTATAAAATAATTGTTTACATGGCAGAGCTCTGCAATACACCCAGACCTGGCAGTTTGATCCATGCATTTCCTGAGCTGAAAAGCTTCCCTGTGGAATAAGATCAGGACAGAGCAGCACGACATTACACAACTGTCATGTAGAGTTAAATAAACAGTGTGGGGATTAAATGGCGTTTCTCAGATAGGACTAAGCTGCAATGGTTCTGCCTGCTTTCATGTAGGGCTTTTTATGAGTTGTTGGATGGAGAACCCATCTGACAAGGACAAGTTTCCAGCTCCATCCCATTTCCTATTCAGCTGCTTTGGCTGAGGGAGTTTGCAGGGCTCTGCTGGGGCAAAGTTATGGAGCTGACACTTTCTTGGCTCCATGTCCCTGCAGAGGGAAGGAAAAAAGAAATCAGGAAGTTCTGTGCCAAGACTTTGCAATCCTGTCACATCCCACTGGCACTTCTGCCAAGGGTGACAGGGAGGAGAGGGGTGAATGGAGGGGCCGAGGGAAGGCATGGCAGGGCCTGTCTATCTCCTCTAAGAGCTCACCCAGATTCTGTGATCTCTATGCCCATGCTGGGAGGTGAGGATGAACTGTGAAAAGCCTTGAAAAAGACCCCACAGTTGAGGGGAGGGAAAGGGCAGGTCAGCTCCTCACACTGGCTCCATCACTTGGTCCCCAAGAAGATAAAGTGACACTGCTTTGAGCTCAGAGAGGAACAAGGACTGCCTCAACCTCAGAAGATCTTTGCCCTGTTTTTTTGGGGGGGGATTTGGTGGGGCTGGCTGACGAGGGTCCCAACAGACCCTACTGCTGCAAATATCCTTCCAGCAGAATCTGCCTGCATTGAACTCAGAATGCAACTGAGTGAAGCAAGCCTGGAATCTCCAATTTTCTCTTTTGTGCAGCAGTGCTCAAATTGAAATTCTGCTTTGAGGGAGCCTGTCCTGAAGGAAAACTGTTCTGTGGTCGATGTACAGACTTGTACAAGGAAAGAATTAAAGTATTGCTTTTCTTCTGTCACAAAAATGTCCATGGGGAGTTTTCCATGGAAAATAGCAGTAAGTGAACTCTAGGGAGTAAAATACTGAATTCAATGGGCCAGAGTATGTCATGAAAACCAGAGTTTTCATCAAGATATTAGATGTGGTGATAGGACTCGAACCCTCTTTTCAGTTTGTCAACCAATTCAGGATAATTTTGAATCAGATTGAGGGGAGTCACATGAGGAATTTGTTAAATGGCTCAAAACTGCTGACATAGCTACACAAACAAGAAGGCTGGTTGGATTTCAGAAGGATTAAATTATCTTTATTTATCTCCTGCCTCCCCAGGAAGGAAACATTTTGGTTCTGCCGCCTTCTCTTGCTCACTCACATGGTCCACTCTTTACTGGAGGGACCTACCTGTTATTTTTGGGTGTAGTTTAGTACCCACTACATAAAGGACCTCAATCTTTCTCTTTTAAAATGTAATTCCCCCATGACAAGGACACTCCCTGACTCTCAACATGACAGGCAGGATTTTACCACCTTGGGAGGGAAGGAGCAAGGACAGGACAGGCTCTTCCACTCAGGGAAGTAGGAGGAGATAAAAGTAGAAATACAGACCCAGGATGAGTCCTAAAGAAATGGGTGGCTTCTCTCCCTGTCCCTGGTGATGGGCACGATGCTTGTTACTGGGGGTGGCCATACTTCAGCAGTGGTCACCAGCCCAAAAGTCCTGGTTGTGCCTTCAGCAGTGACTGGTTCCTACCTGCTTCATCCTAAACAAGTCCTTTTGTTGCTTCTGGTTGTCTTTATTTCTGTTGGAGCTGGAAATACACAAATGGGACTCTATCACACCCACTGGGAACATCCTGTGGGGGTAGGGCATAGCTGAAGGCAATTCAGGTACTCAAAGGATGGTCCAGACACATGAAAATAATTCCACACATATGTTTTCTCATATGTGAGACTCCTTCCTCTTCTCTCTCTGCTCTGGTTTGAATAAGAAGAACTTGCTGCACAGGCACCCCAGGGGGTTGATGTATTCCACAACCGATGGAAAGCAATGCCAGAATCTTCCCAACAAATGCTTTTTCCTGCACATGCAGCTCTTTCTTCCAGCAACCGGTTGCAAATAGGCTTTATTGCTCAATGGCTGGCTCAAGTAGACATTTAACAGGCTTTAATTCTTCATCAGGCTTCAGATTTTCCACCCAGGAAATCTTCCTCCTTTTTAGTGCCTCTCTTTTCTTTCCCTTTGTTAAAAGCAGGACATGACAGCCTGCAGGGTGATGTCTATTGTTGTGAGTTGAAAGATCTAGCACACTCCAGAGTCTGAGAGCATGAATGAATTATTAACATCCTTCCCCACTGCTATGGGTAATGTATGCAGCACTTGAAAAGCCTTTTCTTCCCGCTTAAGGCTGCGTAGATGTTTAGCAGCTATTCAGAACAGCCTGGCAGATGCTGTGTTAATATTGCTCAACCAGGGCTTGACAGGAGTGAACTTTGGATCCTTCCAGTTGAACAGGAGAAGGACCATGACCCAGGAGTAGAAGAAGCAGCATTCCAGCAGTAATTAAACAGCTTGTCCCAACAGCCATGCTAGCTGGTGTGAGAGGAGGAAGGGTTGCACTGTCCAGTTTTCAACCATGGCTGCTGCTGTCTAACTTCCTTCAGATGACCAGGACAGGTTAACTAAGCACAGTCACCTGTAAATCACACTGTGGTCAAGCAGGTGCTAATTCACAGAATCACAGAATCATGGAATGGTTTGGGTTGGAAAGGACCTTAAAGATCATTTTGTTCCACGGGCAGGGACACCTTCCACTATCCCAGGTTGCTCCAAGCCTCGTCCAACCTGGCCTTGAACACATCCAGGGGTGTGACATCCACAGCTTCTCTGGGCAACCTGTGCCAGGGCCTCACCACCCTCTTAATAAAGAACTTCTTCCTCCTATCTAATCTAAATCTATCCTTCTTCAGTTTAAAGCCATTCCCTCTTGTCCAGTCACCACATGCCTCTGTGAAAAGTCCCTCTCCTGCCTTCTTGTAAGCCTCCTTTAGGTACTGGAAGGCTAATTAGCTCCCAAAAATGTTTTACATCATTCTCCAGTTTTATCTGCCCCTCTCTGCTGAGTTTATGGGGTCTCATTGTCACAGCCTGTCTTCTCCTCCTTAGTGACCTTCTTGTACTACATTCCCAGCTCCTGCTCTGCTTCGACTGTGGTTGTCCCCTGTGATTCTCCTCTGGTGAGCAGCCCTGCCTGTGGGGGTGATGATTCCAGGGAGCCTGAGCTGGGAACTGTTCCTGGAAGCAGTGGGATGAAAGCCACTAGACTTGTGGGTTGGTTGATGCCCCTTCCATCAGGCTGCCATGCACACTTGCAAGGTTGTCACGTCTCACTTGTTGAGGATAGAGGATTCCAAACACACCTAGAGCACTTTCGAGCACAATTTTTGGAGCCATAACATGGCAATTGTTTCATACATGAAGAAAGGAGAAGGTTGAAAAGTTTGTATTGCAAGGGATGAACACAAGTGTTACCCTGTTCATAGCAAAAGAAAATACCACGAGAAAAAGTGCCCCATGGGTTCCTCGTTCCTGAATTTCTAGGTAAGCATGACATATAACAAAGTAGCAATCATGATCTCTTCAGGAACAATTATTCTGAATAAAAAAGTCTAATTTCTTACAGTTTTGTGTCATTGGGCTCACCTTCTCTCTTCCACAGTCAGCCCAGTTTACTGTCCATTCCTCTATAAGCCTCATTTTGCAAAAGTTTCTTGCTTACCCTCTGCTACCTTCATTTTCTTCCTGCGTCACATTTTTGCTCTGAAATGCCTCAGCTCTCCTCATGTCCATGAGCTATTTGGTCTTGGGTTGTGGAGAGTGAGTGTGATGGTCAGGGGTTGCAATCACAGCAGAAAATCCAAAGTGCTTGTGTTCTTCTCTGCCCCCAACTATGAACACCTGCAGGGCTGCTTGGTAGAACCTCTGAGGCTGCTGTCCTGGGGTTAAGCTCTGTTCCACGTTGCTGGTGGTCCCAGATGTTACCAGGGAGATCTGGCAGCAGATGTGTGCTCTGACAGGTACTCTGTGCTCTCAACCACATTTCTGTCAGAGAGAGATTAAAGGATTTGAATGCCCCCAGTTTGTCTCTCTGTGAGAGATGCTGTTAGCTGACCTGCTGGACCAGAAAGTTTTGTTCCTCAGACCTTCAACACTTCACTTAGCTGCCTGGTCAGAAACATTTCTGCTCCCTGGGCTTTCCTTGTAAATGTGGGAAACATTTAAACAGTTTGCTGAGAGAAGAGGCTGGGAATAGGAAAAGAAGGAATCACAACCCAAAAACATCTACATTTTTTTCATGCTGTTTTTCATGCTGAAAACCAAATCAGCTCTGCAGCAGCTGAGTGTTGACTTGGTCTGTGATTTCACCTTGAGTGCTGAATTTTTCAAGGCCCCATGAGGGTTTAAACCACCAGGCTGAAAACTCTTGTGGTAGTGAAGGAGGATAGCGTCAGACAGTGGCTGAGCAGGTGATATCTAGAAGGTTTCTTATGCTCATGGTGCCATGAAACAGGGTCCTGTCTGCGCTGCAGTGCCCTGAACTCCCTTCCTATGACACAACCTTAAAAATCCAGTGGTTTTGGTCACAGACACGTGGGTCAGGATGAGACTTAGTGCTGGGGACAGGAGGTGACAGAGGAGGAGACCAGCAAGGTTGACACAAGAGCTGTGACACTCTCCATGTTTCCTGCTCACAGGTGGGAGAATTACTGAGAGTCTCCCTCAACAAAACAAAATTGGTCTCTCCAGTGCTTGCTCATGGCCAAGCAGGCAACCCCAACACAGATATTCTCACACAGAGACAGAATTGTTCTTGTCCCTTCCGATGTCCATGAAGGTGCAGCTCCTTTGTGCTGCAGGAGGGTGACACCAGGTGTCACCACCTTCATTGTGTGGCACAGTCTGGAGACACAAAGAGCTGGTGAGTGGGGACCCTGATAAACCCCACTTTGGGGAGCCTCTTCACACTGTGGACATTTGGACTCCCAGCCTCACTGTGGTGCCTTGTAGATAGCAGTGCCAAAATGTTTCCTTCTCTTCCTAAAGAGAATGTAAAATACACAGGAAAATAGGGGTTTTGCTCTTCAAACATGCTCAGCCTTAAATCCTTGTTGGAGTCTCACAAATTCTCCTTCTCCATGCCCTGTGGACTTAAGGCTAATAACACATACGAGCACTTTGTTAATAAACATCTCACCCATACTTCAAAAAGCAGTCAAGTTTTCTGAAGAAATTTGGATTTTTTGTTCTGCTTCATGTCAAATTAAAGCATTTGGTGGACACAGCTGCTTCAAGAAGGATCTGTCAGAGTGCACAGGCTGTATGAGATGGAGCAGCATGAAGCTGTGTGAGATCAGAGTAAAGATCTGCTTAGCCAAGTTCTGCCTCCTGCAATGTCCAACAGAAAATGTATAAAGAAGACCAAGAACACCCTGACAACCTGCAGCTCTCAGCCTTCAGCAGCTACCAGGATGATTTTACAATTCCTTAATTATGTTTTCTTCCCAGAATATGTTCTATCACTTTTTGAAGCCTTCTAGGTGTTCTCATGCCCTTGTCTTTCAGCAAAGTGTTTCACGGCTGTACTTCAGCCTGCTACAAGAAATATGTCTTGTTTTTCCTGAACTAATCAGACAGTTGGCAATGCTGTTTGGTGTTCCCTTGGGGTTTAGTGTTAGATACAAGCTCCTGTATTCATTTGTATCAGATGCCCTCTCAGCTACCTTTTTTCAGACAAAAAAAGGTCCTAGAGTTTGTAATTCTTAATCGCTGAGAAATAATTCTGTGTTTCAGCATTTTGTCACTCTGCCAGTGTTTCCAGTCCCAGGATATTGTGCTCTCAGGTGGGGAGACAGGACAGCAACAATAAATAGCAACAGCTGAAGGCCATGGAAAGATTTAAGTAGTAGTGTAATGATCATTTCTGTTATTGTTCTGTTGCCAAAGGCTGCATAACAGAACACAAATGGCATTTTCTTGATCATGAAATTTTGTCTTAGGACAATTAAAACCCCAAAATTACTCTCACATCCATCATGGACCTTACAGAAATGCCACAATTAGTGAGCAGGAGTTGTGGTTGCCCATGAATCTCCCTGGTCTATTTGAGAGTCCTCAGCAACCCCAGATGGTTCATTCTCTGCCACAGCAAGAATTCTGGGTGAATGGAAGTCCTCAGGCCAGTGCAGCTCTGGAGTCTGTCTTCCCTCCCTCCCAAAGCTAGTAAAAAAATCTCTTTTTAATTAAAAAAAAAGAAAAAAAAAAGACATTTTTAATTAAAAAGCAAACATCAGGACAGCATGCAGAAGAGAGTAGAACTAGAAATCCAGACGACACATTTCAATACCTGGACACAGAAACACACAAGACAGTAATGCCATGACTCTTTATTTCGTAAATATTGAGGGCCTCATATTTTTCAGACAGTCCCATACTGTCCCTTTTGTCTGAAACATCTACCTTGTGTCTCATCAGCTAAATTGGCTTCATTTTCAGAGACACTGGGGGTAGAACTCATCCCACCTAACATCATCTCTGGAGGTGTTAGTCACCCTTTCCGCACTTACGATTGAAGAAAAATATGGTCATTTTTAAGACATGATTCATCTGACCTGATTTCCATATCTATGACTGCCTGAGTTGAATGTGTTCTGGAAGGGCCTGTTTCCCTCAAGGTAAAAACCCTAAACTGCAGTTTAGGGTTGGCACTTGCATTCCAAATTTGAACATCTGCATCTCTCATGGTTCCAAAAAGAGATGCATCATCTCCTTTTGCTCTCTGCATTGCATCCATTTCCTATTCCAGGTGGTTTGATCTTTTTTCACCAAGATTTCTATGTGAGGGAAACAGTCTTCCCTGAAGCAAAAAAACCCCCAATGCACAGTCACATTCCCTCAGTGCTAATGTATGTTTTATGTCAGGCAGTAAAACTCTCGTGTGTCACTGTTTACACATCAGCACGGCGTACAGGATTAGGCTGTAAAAGGAACGTGCTGATTTCAGTTCCTTTTGCCAACAGGGGTAAATTGCTCCATATGTCAAGTGGCAGTGAAATCTTGGTGTAGAGCATTAGTGGGACTATCCTTTAATACCTGTGGGCCGTGGCCAGGAGAGGATAAACATTTGTTTCTTGATCGTCAGGCAACAGCTGGGAATTAACAGAATTAATAGTGCTCAGAGAAAGAAATATTAAAGGAAATCACAGGGATAAAATGGAAACAGGGATTTTAATGGTATTTTCAGCGGATTTTTTTTTTTTTTTTTTGGTGGTAGGATATACAATCCAGAACAAATCCAAGCAGGAGGTGACATCAATCCCTCCCTGAGCCAGCCTGGAGCCACTGGCTCTTATCCACTGTCATTTATAATTGGTCTAATTCTGAGCCAGGACTAGTTAGGAGTGACTCAGACCCTCTCAGTACAAGGGTCTTTTAATAATTGTGAGCTACTGAGAGAAAAATGGATGCATTACTCAGAGAATTGGGATAAACTACCACACATATGCTGCGGTAGAAAATAAGATAAAAGTACAACTTAAACAATCACAGGTCCAACATGTGGTTCTGGCTCCAGCATCACTGATATTCATGTTTGAAATTGTCCTTTTCCAATCTGCTGAAGCTAGATGTCCATATCTCAGACTTATTTCCACTAGCCATTGGTTATCCAACAGTTATTTCATTTCTTCTTGAAATCTAGGAATAACTCTGGGAGCCCCAGCTGTTAGGAAGGCTCATCCACAAAATGATATAAATATGATATCCTAAAGGACAAAAAGCTTTGGAACAAAGTGTTCCTCTTGTCCCTCAGGAAAATCAGTCTTGTAAGTGAAAGCAAGCCACACACATTATTAGCATTCCTTTAAAGGAAAATAAACCTGGTGTGTTTTGGAGAAAATTAGGGACACCTAGGGAAGGACATGTTCTCTTTTTCTCACTCTGAAGAGGAGGCAACTTCAGGTTTTGATAGGACAATTTTTTGACCTGTGAAATGCAGCACATCAGATCTGTGGTACAGCTTTCCCTATCAAGTTCTCACTTTATTGGGTGATCACTAATATTCCATAGGTTTGTTTAGATTGTAATTAAATATATGACAATATAAGGGGCACAACACCTTTAAACTTATCACCAGCCTTGTCTGAAGTTCAGGGCTCTCTAGTTCATGTTGTCTACTTTTGCTTTCATTTATAAAAGAAAACGTGACTGTGCACCAAGGAATTTACCTATGCCGTCTTGATACAACACCTATTCTTTTTGCTGCAACAGTGAGTGCCTGCAACAGAGTTGAATAGATGGAGAAAATGATGGAGAAAAATCAGGAAGGTTGTCTTAAGTGTTAGGTTAGGAGAAAAACTCTGCTAGTGCTCAGTTGAGCTGCACACTCCGCTGTGCACTTCAAGCCTCTGTTTCTTTGGAGACATCACCCAGGGACGTTGCAAGTACCAGCTTAGGCAAGACAGAGGTGACCTGTGTGAAGGCAAAAGGAGATGATTCACTGAATCATGTTCTAAGAATGGGAATCTTGTATCCTGACAGCCAGAGATGTGGCTCAGACCACCACCCACGCCCCTGCAGACCTTCATCACCTCCTCAAGTACTTTTGGTCTGAGGCTGGATCTGCTTTCCCTGTTCACATCCTGCACCAATCAATCCACATCCCACTCCAATATCAACCCAAGTAAGCAGCCCCTGGGGCCAAAACTGCTTTAGATAAATTGATTCCTGATGCACCTTTTCTCTGCTCTTCTCTTTGTGCCTCCCTGGCATCTCTGAGAATACAAATGCTTCCATTTGCCATGATCCTTTCATCTTTCAGCAGGTGAGGCCCTGCCATTACAACCCTCTGCATGTTGTGTAATTATTGTAACAGCTCCCTTCGGGCTCTATAGCTGTCATTTGATTTGGTTTTTGTCACGGGTCTTTTAAAGAATGGCTGTATCCTTCACACATAACATATGTTAATTTATTTCCGCAAACCTCCAAGTGTCTCTCCTCAGCTTGACAGAGACTTGATCAGATTCTGTGTGCTTTTGCACATATTACTCTCTTTTAACTGCTGACCAGATGGAAGAGTCGATCCCATGCTTGATCATATTTTTGTTCATAATTTAGTCTTATCAACAGATCCAACACATGCATTTAACCTACACACATGAATCATCATGGGTTCTGCAGACATGTCTGTAATCATAAGATTAACCTTTAACAATTAGTAGTTTTCCTATAAAATTTTATTTGTAGGAAGAAGAAATTCCTCTCTCCCATCTCTAAGCTATCTCAGTGTGCTTTTACAGGATATTTAAGTTTCCACTGGCTTCAGTAAGTGTCTAACCCTTTCAGCTGTGGCTATCAGCTGTCTGATGCAGCCACACCTGGAACATCTGTAAGCAAAACACACTCAATTCCTACATTATCTTCTACCATGAATGCTCCTGAAGAGCTTCATATCTTTGAGAAATGCTCATTTCACTTACACTGCCTTGACAATGATTAACCTACTACACTCTGACCACAATACCAGTGACTTAAAAGTTGTATGATATTCCTTTATCTGTGTTTGACCCTATTTGTTACTAAGGTGACAAATCCATCACAGGATTTATGCTGTTCTGACCTGTACGCTCAAGTTATTGACCTGTGGGGAGAAATTGTTTCTATGTTCTGAGCTGTTGTGGCCATTCAATTTTATATAACATTTTCTATTCAAGCAGCTGTTGCCAAAGAACAACCTGGATTAGTTCCCTGGTAGAAGAAAAATAAAAGGAACAGAACTAATACCCTCCAGCCACCACTGCTCAGCACCATGACATTGTGACAATCACAGCTCGGTAAAAAATTATACAAAGCTAAACCAGCTGGTGGTTTGGATGTCTGGTATCATTTCCACCTAAGGAAAATAGAGGAATTTGCAAAGTGACTCAGTGACTCACAGGGTCAATAACAGTCCAACCACTAAAAAGCTGATGTTCCTGCACTAATGGGCAGAATGGATTTGCTGTTTTGATGTCCTGCACTGCCAGTGACAACGCCCAGCATGACAAATACTCATAACTCAGGTGCATCTACCTTTGGCTCCACGATGTCCAGGCACACTCCATGAGGAATGGGGAAATGCAACAGGAATTTACAAAATGATCCCTGCTGAATCTTCAGGCCCCCAAAAGGGCTGAAGCAAACTGGTTCCTTAACTTTTCTCACTGATGTGAATGGGTGAGGTGGCAGCACTGAGGGTTTTCATGATCTGTTCAGCTGCAGAACAAAAATTGTGGCGGCTTCCTGTAAAGGAACCGTCTGCTGAGACAGAACACGACAATCCGTGCCCACTTCAAACGCTGCCCGCTCCCTCCTCAGCTTTTGTTCCAGGCACCCAACAGTAAGTCAGGTGGAAATCTTTTTTGGTTTTTTTAAGTGCTAATTTTATTTTCATTGACATATTTAGGAGACAACCTTGCTGCATATTTGTGATCTCAACCAGTTATCACCATGTGCTGTCGAAAGAAAACTTGGAGGATAGGAGTTGTCCTTTCCTCTGTCTCCTGGGTCATGTAGAGTCCCAATAAGGGAGCTGATTACAGAAAATAACTTTAAAAATACCCTAGAAAGCCAAGACAACACAAACCCAAGGAATTATTAAGGTTGGAAAAGCCCTCTTAGGTCATCAAGTCCAACCACTAACCCAGCACTGCCAAGGCCATCACTAAGCAGTGGTGCCAAGTGACACCCCAAGTGCCACATGTCCTTTGAACACTTCCAGGAATGTCGATTCACAGAATCACAGAATCACAGAATCACAGAATCACAGAATCACAGAATCACGCGGTTGGAAGAGACCTCCAAGATCATCAAGTCCAGCCCATGCCCTAACACCTCAACTAGACTATGGCACCAAGTGCCATGTCCAGTCTTTTTTTAAACACATCCAGAGATGGTGATTCTACCACCTCCCTGGGCAGACCATTCCCGTACTTTATTATTCTTTCCATGAAAAACTTTTTCCTAATATCAAACCTATACCTTCCTTGATGCAGGTTGAGACAGTGTCTTCTTGTTCTGTCAGTTGCTGCCTGGTGGAAGAGACCAACAATTCTTCCCTGGGCAGAGTGTTCCAGTGCTTGACCACCACTTTTTGATGAAAGCTAAACCTTTTGATGAATCTAAATCTTTCCTGGCTCAACTTGAGGCCATTTCTTCTCGTCTTGTCCTTTGTTCCCTGGAAGCAGAGCCTGACCCCCACCTGGCTGTCCCCTCCTGTCAGGGACTTGTGCAGAGCCACAAGGTCCCCCCTGAGCCTCCTTTGCTTCAGGCTGAGCCCCTTTCCCAGCTCCCTCAGCTGCTCCTGGTACTCCAGACCCTTCCCTAACTCGGTTCCTTTTCTGGACTTGCTCCAGCACCTCAGTGTCTTTTTTGTAGTGGGGGGCCCAGAGCTGAACTGGACTTACAATCCTGTACCTGTAGCAGCGAGATAAATAGGTCAGGGCACCTCCTCTGCCCCTTGGCATGGCCTGTCTGGTGTTTAAACCAAGCACACCCTTCATGTGCTGGGACACCATGGGGAAGGTCTGTTTGGGATGGTGAAGGAGCTCTGCACAGAGCTGGCAGTTAGGGACCACGGAGGGAAGGCTGTTCCTCTAGTCCATGTGCTGAAATAATTACAGAAAGCTCATACCTGTGTAATGTAAATTGATTGTGTGCCAGACCATGCTTATTTATCTCACCCTGCTTCGGTTTCACACATTAAAAAAAAGAAAAAAAAGAAAGACCAAACACTCCTTTTTCTTAAAGGCACTGACAGAAAGTCTGATTTTTGGGGAGCTGCTTTTCTCCTGCTGTCTGTCCTGCTCTTGCTGTGGGCTGCACATCAGGGGGGAAAGACCCCTGAAACCTCCAAAGGTGGGAAAGTTTGCAAGTGTCCTTCTTCAGGAGGCAAAGAACTGCATGTGAGCGTTACATTTTTCCACCTCAAACCAGCCCTCGGTGGGCCCAGCAGATAAAGCTCCACCGCAAGCTACGGTGCAGCTCATGTGACAATTTTTTCTGCTGAAGACTTGAAGGCAAACGTTTGACACGTCTGGTGTTCTAACCACAGAAACAATATCTCCTTCCTTTGGGCTCGTGGGGAGGCAGAAGCTGGAGAGTTTCTCACTCTTCCCTCAACTCCCCTGAATCATTCACTCTCAGAGATACCCAAGCAAGAGGAAAAGATACGCAAGAAGAAACCTCAGGGGCAGTTAGTTTGTGGTCTCCCATCCCAATCAGTCCCAGCTAAGTTTTGGGGCCTTGATCCATGGGACTCTGCAGTTTTCCCACGTGCAGAAATCCAAAGTCCCAGTCAATCCACAGTATGGATCTATCTGCTGGTTTCCATCTTCCCCCTCATGCCTTCACCCCAGGGAACAGTAATGCAGTGCAGGAGAAGCTGTTGGGGTCTGACAGGTGAATCATCATAAACAGGGTCAAAGAAAAACAATAAAAATGTGTTCCCATACTTCTTTTCTTTTGTTTTTACTTGCCACAGGAAATAGGCATCAAAGGGCTGCTCTGAGGCAGCAGAGTGAAAGCAGAGCTGCTCTCATAACAAAGGCCCTTTGTGATTCACGATCTTCTGCTTTTCCTAGAAGGAAAGTCAAATATTATGGTTCTTGTTTATGAGGAAGTTAAAGAGGAACCACCCTAATGGAAGCCTGGTCAGAGTATTTGAACCCTGTGGAAAAATCTGTGACTCAGAGACTTCATGCCCAAATTTGCCATGGTCATGCCATGCTACCAGCTCTTGCATAGTCCCTGCACAAAGACATCAGATCACATAATCACAGAATATCCTGATTTTGAAGGGACACACAAGATATTTCACTTGGCTCTGGGAACCATACTCCCAAGGGAGTCTTGAAGAGTGAAAAATGGGAGATTATCATCTCAGGAGAGGCACTGTCCCTGGACCAGGTCCCTCCAGACCTTTGCAGCCTCCAAGCCAGGTGGTACCAGCTCAGATTCATGATGGGTGGGACAAGAAGTGGTGACTGAGACTGGTGGGGTGAGTTAGCAAAAGACATGGAGATGGGCTCTGGCTGATGTGTGGGGGTGTGTGAGGAAGGTAACAAAAGGAAAAATTGGGGTGGCCAGAAGTGCACAGCAACCTGGGCAGAATTCAACAAAGAAAAAAGAGGAGTAAAAGTGTTAAGATTTTGTATTTCTGCTTCTCTAAAAATGAAGTGTTGGGGTTTTGAGCAGCCTGTTTGCCCTGAGAAGTGGAGTTAACTGTGAACAAAAACCGACAGGGGTTTAAATACAAGGGAAATAAAAGAAACCGCTGAACCTGGCGAGGAACAAAACATTTCAACCTGACTTCGAGAGACCTTCTCTGGGCTGCTTTGTTGATTTCCAGAGAACTCCCCTCAACATCTTCTTTCTCTGAAATCATCTCTCACTTCCCTCCTGTATTTTTATTTTATTAATTTCATCTACTGAGCCCAGAAGTTTATGACTGCCCTGGTTCTGTCCACTTCTTTACTTGAACTCCTTTTCTTTGCTGCTGGAGGGGCAGCTGGGAGGTAAAACCCCTTCTGCACCTCTTCAAAAGACAGTTCAGCACATATTCCTTTCCCAGGTCCATATGTCCATAATGCCAACAGAAGAATGGCAAGAGCACCAACAGTCAATGCCAACAGAAGGCAGAACTTGAAATGATGGGAAATATTCATTGGCTGTTGGGGTTTGGTTCAGCAGCTCAGTGAGGCTCTGGAGTCACTGGTCTTTCACGTCTCCTGTGCAGTAACTGCACTGTTGGTGGTGGTGATATTGGTAAGTACTTGTATTGCAGGAGGCCAATGCCTGTAGTTCTCCCCTTGGGATGTGGTAAATATTGAAAAGGTGTCTGGTATGCAAAAAGAGACCAGAAGGAAAATCCATGGAAAGGTACTGAATATAAAGCCACAGCTACAGAAGGCCTGTGAACAGCAAGTCTTGCTCTGCCTTACTGTTGGTTTGATTTGAGCTCTTGTTCTTATGCAAACTCTTAGGAGTACTTATGGGCACCTCATCCATGTTGATGGCACTGGGAGCCCCTCTCTACATCCTCAGCTGGTCATGGGGATTCATGGTGTCAAGTTCTGGCTGTGTCTCCCAGATTTTCCTTAATGTGTTGTAACCAAATTTTCAAGGGTTAATTCTCAATCTGCCAATACTTTTCTCTTTCTGATGTTTTAGTTCCTGATTACCATCACACTCTGAGCTCCTATCAAGGGATCTACCCTCCCACAAAGCAAGGATTTTTCTTCAATCTTAGATCAGTTGTAAAGTCTTCTATGTCTTCAGCTTCTTTTGATAATAGCTGGTTTAAAAGATCACTCTCACATGTCTTGGTGTGGAGTGCAATGCTCCTTCCATCCCTGATGCACACTTTTGTTAACTTCCTCTGCTTGAATTAGCTGAAAAACATTAAAAGCATGAAGTGTTTCACAACCAGCTGCTTTCAGAAATGTTTTCCTTTCGTGGCATGCTTAATTTGGTGATGCAAAATGAAGCAGTCACTCTCCTCTCTCCCTAAAGATGCAGTTAGTGTTTCTATCCAGACTCATCTTCCAGGCAGTGCATTATTCCTTTCCATTACTTTAGTTTACTCCTTACACCATTAAATGTTCACTAATCACTCCCAAGGGCTGTGCTACTTTCTCCAGGGTCTGAGTTTCAGTTATTTCTCACTTTGGAACCAGGGTGTTCGTGAGGATTACTGTTCACTATCCTGTTACCATACATCAGCTGCTTCTGATCGATTGCTTGTGTTTCTGTGTTTTCCAGCTCATGGGAGCTTGCCAAACCAGAGTTTTCCAAATGCAAGGCTCTTTGTTCCCTTTATTTAGAGCTTCCTGAAGTGTCTTGCTCATACCTGGTGGTTTTCAGTAACTGTGATGTGGCTACATCTCCATGTTCATCCAGGAATATTGCCGGGAAAAACGTGTAAAACTCGCTTGGTGTATTGATTGGCTCATTACTGTCTTGTGAAATGAGATTCATGACCTGACTTCTGCTGCTGTGTTCAATGCACGTGTACACGAGACTGCTGCTGGAATAATGTTTGAGCTGCCTGCCAGCCCTGTCAGACAATAAATCAAGGCCAGAAGAGATCTCAAAAGTTTGAAAAGCTGAGAAGAGTTTCATTCCTTCATTCCCAGTTCCTCAATCCCTGCAGAGTCAATCTTCACAAGGATTCTCCTCCAGCACATCTCCCAAGATCTGATAAGCTGCCAGTGTTATGGGAAGCTTCATTTTTGGGTGCTCAGTGAATAATTTTAAGAAAGCCTCATTTTCATGGGTTGGCACTCAGCCTTTTTTGAAGTTTGTCCCTATCATACACTCACAAAAATCCATCAGCAGCTTCAAAGTACCTCTGAAAGTCCTGTCCTAAGAGGACAGCTCAGGTTCCTACTTTTTGCCTTGACTTCCAGGATTGGAACTCTGGTTCTCCAGACATGTTTAGCAAGAATTAGTTTGACTCCAAGTGACATTTCATGGTCAATCTACTTCAATGTCAATCTAAGTGTGACCTCAGTGCTGGTGACCATGTCTGCTAAATGCTGCCACTTCCTCTCTAGTGCCCATCTTTCTGAAACAGAGCATCACTCATCATAATAAGATCAAAAAGGAGAAACTCTCCCTCATTGTCAGGAGAGAAACTTTTTAAAGTTCAGAAAGCAAATGAGTCATTTGCATACTGCAGCAGATTTTTCATGCAGTGCTCCTTTGTCCCATTTAACTTTAGACAAGTTAAATATTACCAGTTTTAGGATTTTGTACTCAGGATTAATTGCTCACAAGCTAACAGCAAAATTTTGTTATGTTAATTGTAATTAAAGCTTTTCTTAATTCGACATCCAGATGTACAGACAGTCTGCAAACATCTTTCATTTTCTATGGTGTTGTTTGGTCTGTAACTCGGATACATAATTTCCATTAAATGTGACGTGGGTTGAAACCTTATGTAGCCCACTGAAACCCACTGTGGTTCCCATCTACAGTAATTGCTCATATTTGTGCTGTGCACAAATATTTACAGAAAAATATCAATCCAAACTCAGAGGTGGTGTGAGTGTGTTCAGAGAAATCGCAGAATCACGGTAAATTAGGATCTGAAGAGATCATCTTTTCCATCACCTGTCCCAGAGTGGTATCAACCCTACCTGTTACAGTTCTCTATAGCACAGAATCACAGAATGGGTTGGGCTGGGAGGACCCTTAAAGACCCTCCAGTCCCACTTCCTGCCATGGGCAGGGACACCTTCCACTACCCCAGGCTGCTCCAAGCCCTGTCCAACCTGGCCTTGGACACTTCCAGGTATGGGACAGCCACAGCTTCTCTGGGCAACCTGTGCCAGGGCCTCACCACCCTCACAGCCAAGAATTTCTTCATAATTTCTAGTCTAAATCTCCCCTTTTCCAGTTTGAAGCCATTCCCCCTTGTCCTATCGCTGCCTGAACTTGCTTAGTTCTCCACTGAACTCTCCCAGAAGTTTTTGTGCACATGCAAGTTCACCCAACTTGTTCTTCAAACCTCAAGTGATGGTGCATCTCCAACAAACCTGGTCAGATTGCCTTGGTCACCTCTGATGAAACAGCCCCAGTGTGTGCCCTAATCCCCCCTTGCTGGAATTTAAACACATTACAGCCAGTCCTGTTCCTGTCATTGGAGCCAGTGAATGCACATCCCAGAGAATGCCCTTAGGTGTTTTAGGGTAATAATTGCCTTTAGTGTGGATCCTTTTTTACAAAGGAAGAATATGTAATAAGGCACCATTTTTTCCCCTTAAGCATTTGCTGTCAAAGAGAGACAGAAAGTGATGCTGTGACAGCAAGGTGGTGTGTAATGCATTACCCCATATCACTTCTTATTTAATTAATAGCTTCATCCTGCAAACATTTGCACAGTTTTATTCCAGTAAGCTTGTGGACACATAAATATTGGCAACATTCATTCAAAGAAACATCTTTCTTCCTTTTTTAAGGTTATGTGCTGTTCACGGGCTTCAGGCCTGATTTATAAGTCCAAACAGCTGAAGTCTGAATTGATCCTCATATTTCTGTAGAAATGTGCTGGAAAACAGTCTCTCCTTGAATTATTGCATTAAAAAAAAAAAAGGGAGAAGAATATCCACATTTATACAAAACCTTACATGAATAATAGGTTACCAGGATGTGCCATTATCCAGTCAATTTTAGAGATTGCATCATCTGTTTTATTTTGGCATGTCATGCTGTCAAACAGTCTTCAAATTTTCACATTCAAGATCTACCTCAAATATAAATTCTCTTTAAGTGGTGCATTTCAAGAGTCTGTAAAAAAAAACCCCAGGAGTCAATGTGTTTTTAGTGCAATTCAAGAGAAAGTACGTATTCATACACATGGAAACACACATATATATGTATATGCATAGAAATGTGTGTATATATGTTTAATTTATGCAGTTTGAAATCCAGATTTTGACATAAAAACTGTATTCACTGTTTTTCTCTTTGTATTGGAAAAGATGAGTCAGTCATTAACCCAGCGCTTGGGTCTGAATCTCTTCTCCCCAAATCTGGCACAAACAGAAGTAACACAAATGAATTATTTGGAGTTACACCAACATGAAAGTATAGCAATAGAGAAAAGAATAATAATTCTCTGTGCATGAAGCTGAAGAGGTTTATTTTAGTTTCATTTATTCCCAGGCTTTTCAGCTGGGAGCAGTATTTTTTTTTAAACTTCATATGGTGTAACTTGAGGCTGCTGTAAAAACTCCTTTATTCTTTTAAATATTCTTTCTTCTTCCTTTGTAGCGTCTGTAACCCTTGACTCTCTCATGGAAAATGTGTCGCTCAAAGACTCCTCACAAGAGGGATGCATTTGAGGTTGGTTTCATCTTGATTGCATTTTGCAGGACAGGATATATAAGCAACATTGACCTAATCCTGTGACCTGAGGCATGAAAAAACAAATAAATTAAAGGGAAAGATTTCCATGGGCTCTTTGCCCATGGGGTCAGTTGTAAGGACTTGATGGCCCCACATCCTGCAGGACCTGGGAGCAATATCTACATGGCTTTTGCATAAGACCAGGTCTGATTTACCCAGTTTGGATTCAATGCACCCAGTGCAGATACCAGAGCTCAGCTCGCTCAGCACCCTGCTGTTACCAGCTCCATCAGCAATTCCCAGAACTACCAATGTCACCTTCCTCCAGTTACACCCCAGCTTTGTTTAAGGCCACTCCTGCAATTTCAGGCCAAATGTCTTGTCCTCAGCAGACACAGAGAAGAGATACATCTCTTTCTTTGCTTCTATTGACTAATTTGAAAGAACTTGGTGTATTGGGTTTTGCTGCTCACTTCTCTTGACCTGAACATCCTCGATGGCTTCCATCTATTTCCAAGGCCATGTTACCTACACCCTGATCCCTGTTGCCATCTTCTGGCATCCTCAAAAAACACATTGGAGCCCACCTGGCACTCACTGCAATCAAAGGGAAGATGACACCTAGGTGGTCCAGCCTTTTAATACAAGTTTCCCAGTCTGCATTAAAACAGCAGTTTTTCCTTTCCATGGAGCATTTCCTTTTCCTTTCCTCAGTGGGATTTGTCTGTTGCATCCAGCCTGGATGGATTTTTACTGTTTGAGCCACGAACTAAGATTGGGTTGAAAGTACTTCCCTAATATTTTGCTTTCCTCTTCTGTTCCTGACCCCTTTGTTTATTTTGCTTAATCTAATATCTCAGGATGATTCAGGAACTCACAGGAACCCAAGGGAATTCCAGCCACCAAGTCTGATCTGTTGCAGCAGCCCTGGAAGCAGCACAGAGCACCAAGCTGAGTGTTGTGCTGTGTTCCAGATCCTGCCCTCTCTTCCTGCCTGTTGCTCTGTTTCTACCAGGTATTCCCATCCCTGGAGCAGAGTTGGTGGAATGAATGGAGGACCGGTCCTTATCCTGTGAAATCATCCTCTGCAGTGATGTCATCTATTCTAGAAATCTCTGTAGTGAAAGCTGTGGGGTAGGGTGGTAAAACCAGATGGAATTTTTAACTTTTGAAAGGTTTATAATTGTAGAATCACAGAATGGTTTGGGACCTATAAAGAGCATTTATTTCCAAGCCCCTGCCATGGGCAGGGACACCTTCCACTAGACCAGGTTGCTTCAAGCTGTTTTGATATAGCATACAATAATAACTCATCCCAAATATCAGAAAAAAGGCAAAGTGGAATCTCATTACCAAGGAATGTGCACTCTAAGCAGATTCATACACTGTGGATCTTTTTTTATTATTTGCTGTATTTCAAAATACCATTAATTCTATTTGTTTATCATCCAACATGACATGCTTAGAGTATGACATGCGTTTATCTCATCACCACTTAATACTCAACAATGCAGATCCACAGCTCCAAATTAGTCAGCACCAGGATGCCACTATGACAGTGTTAGAGGTGCAAAGTGGAATTAACAGAGTAAAATCAGTACAAATTTTCAAATGGACACACATTTTTGATGCAGGTAATCTTCTCTGACAGAGTAAATCCATGAGAAGAGGCTAATGGCAAAACAAAATACATCAACCTGTCAATGAAAGACATTCACCATTGCAGCAGCCTGTATTGACAACAGTATGAGGTTAATTAGCTCAGTAGCCAACAGCATTGCACAGCTTTTAACCTTTGCATTGAGCTTCTTTTCTCTGTAAAAAAAAAAAAAAAAGGAAAAAGAAACACTGGGGAAAGATGTCAAATCTTGTATGACTCCAGCTAGCAACTGGAATATAGGTAAGTTTGTACTCACAAAACCCATTCTTAAAAGGATTTTAAGTTGGGCTTCCGTGTTGGTGTGGTTTAACCTGGCAGGCAGCTGAACAGAGCTGCTCACTCACCCTCAGAGGGATGAAGTAGAGAATCAGAGAAAAGGTAAAATTAATGGTTAAGATAAAGGCAGTTTAATAGGACAGAAAAGGGACAAAAAAATAATAATAGTAATGATTATAAGAGAATATACAAAATGAGTGATGCACATTACAATTGTCACCTCATACTCACCGATGCCCAGCAAGTGTCAGAGCAGCAGCTGCCACCTCTGGACAAGTCCCCCCAGTTTTCCTGTTCAGAGAGATGCTGTATGGTCTGGAATATCCCTTTGGCCAGCTCGGGTCACCTTTTCTGTCTGCATCCCCTCCCACTTCCTTGTGCCCCCCAGGCTCCTCACTACCAGGACAGTATGAGAAGCTGAGAAGACCTGAGACTCAGCCACAACTAAAACATCAGTGTGTTATTAACTCATCTTAAATCCAGAATCCAGCCTTGTACCAGCCACTAGAAAGAAAAATAATTCTATCCCACCCAAACCCAAGAAATACATCCACAACTCGGTGTTTTTTTCGCCTCTTTAAATCCAGCAATATCCATTGCTCTAATAAAAACATTACCTCTCTCTACAAACCTTGTGTTACTGATATCCTCAGGACATCAGGGCTACAGAAACACTTCTAGTGAGAAGTCAAATGAATAATACATTAAGGAGAATTTCTCTGTAAATATGTCTTTCAGGTCTTGTGTTTACTCACTCGTAAAAAAACATGAAAAAGAGAGCTTTGCTTTACAGCTCGAGAAAGGTGCAGAGAAAGATGACAAAGATGATAAAAAAAAATAACCTTGGACTCAATTCCAGACTGAGGAGGTGGCTGAGGAGTACAAGAAGGGCCTATCACACTTCTATCCCTCTCCTAAATGTTTTTCCCTTGTTTGACATCAGACTGAGACACTGCAAGGAACACGTCCAGAGCATTCTCCTGGCTCTGCAGATGTCATAAAAATGAAAGGGGGACAGGGAATAAGCTCAGCAATGGGCTGCTGCTTGCCAGCTTCATGCCCACCAATAATATATCCTCATGCCACATCCCAAGGGACAAATCACTCGCTGACAGGTTCCTGCTGTGGAGCACAAGTCTATAGGGCTCCACTGCAGCCTTATTGTTGTGATCTTGGCCTGAAAACAAGACCCTAAAGGGACATCTCAGAACCACAGGAACATAAGACATGTCATGGAGAAGTGATCACCACAGAAAAGAGCCAGGACCAAGTGCAAGGTAGCATGGACATAGCCAGGAACATTCCCAGGACAGGAAAACAGTGCCTGGTTTGATTAGGTATTAATAAAATTTTTTAGGTGTTTCTCCACAGAGTAACAACCTCAGCTGTTTTCTGGGAGAGACAAGATTCTGTTCAAGAAAAACCCTTGGTGAGGCCCATCTACAGCAGAAAATACCTTTTATTCCCCTACCTGCGGTCTGAAGACTCTCTTAGGTGCTGAAGCTGACTCCCAGGTCCTTCTTCCAAGCCACTGCTATTTTTTAAATGTTACTCTCCTGTGTTTCCAGCCACTTCTACATGTGGTACATTTTGGCCATGCAAACATTTTGCTTCCACAAGACAGACCCATGGTTCTGGGCAGCTGTTTGTTATTTCAGCCTCACAAGGGGATCTGTAATACTGCAGCAATGGAAACAATTCATTATCACAATTAAATCAGTGTTTCATTTCTCAGTTTAATCTGATTTTTCCTGGCCTGCAAAGGCACCTCTGGGATTTATTTCAGTGTTGGACATGGCTGAGGAACGTATCTTTGCTGTGTCCCTGACTTACAGGGCAATAATTCCTCTGGAGCATGTGCTTGGAGCCATGCCTCAGCCTCATTCCATATAAAAATGGGGCTGGTGGAGTAAGGGATACATCTTTTGTGTATCTCTTGCTCCACACCTTTGGGTCAGTTTGAAGATCAGACTGAGGGCTCTAAGAATTTCACATTTCACAGAAAGACACAGACAGTGGAAGATGGGGACCCATCCCCACCTACAAAGGTTGTAGTTGCAAACACAACCCTTACCAGACCTTGGAGAACCCACACAGGCAACATCTCTGTGCTGCTCCTTGCACCCTGCAAGTGGGTGAAGGAAACAAGTTCCCTACGGCAAATCCACAGGTAATCCATGGAATGACTTCTTTCCTCCTTGAACTGTCAGCTCTGAAATAACCTGGCCCACCAATGCATTCTGCTTCTGTGGGAAAGAGGGAAATGGGAAAAGGAGAAACTGAGGCAGGGATTGTGCTTTGTGCTGTTGAAGGTAAGAAGACCCCAGATTTCCTGAGCTGGGTGCTTTATCCCTCACATCATCCCACTGTGCAACACCTTAAGGTGTACAATTGCCATCTCTACTTTCATGGGACTGTGGTGCAGGGGGTGGTTGCAGAGAACAGCCCCAAAAACCCCTTTTGGCAGCTCTCGTGTTGTCTGCCAGCACCTGGACAGCCCACAGCTTCCCCTCTCTGAGACAACTCCCCCACCAATATCAAATATTCATTTCCTCGAGTGGGGTGGAGGCCAGTTAATTTTTGTGGAGAGGAGGAAGGCAGTGCTTGGCTAGAATGTGGGAGGAGGCCAATCATGAAAGATCATGGTAGGAAATGTGGGTGAAAACCCAGAAGAAGACAGGATGTTATCTTCACCAGACATGGGTAAGAGCTTTCTTTGGATGTCAAAGAATTGGTCAATGAGTTTTTTGCCTTCCAGGAAAATTGTGCTGCAGGATTTAGGTTTATACCCAAGAAAGCAGACTTATTTCTAACTGCAGGTGTAGGACTGGAAGGTGTGAGGGACACATAAACCAAAGCCATATCCTGAATATTCCTAGAGCATCAGGGAGCCTCTGTGTGAGGGAGTTTGTGTCATTCCCTTCCAAGACTCTGAAAATGAATGATGACAGGTTAGAATCAAAGTGTGGGGAAACACCTGGAGCTGATCATTTCAATGGAGAACATGGATCATGCTTTGACTGCCTTCTTTATTTCCATATTTCAGTGGAGGGCTCCTAAAGGAATCATTAATAATTTGAATTCTCATGAGAAAGAGGCAAGGCTTTTTTCACTGACCTAAACTTAGATGCCTGGAACCATCTGAGGACAGCTGAGACATTCAGGTGAGGCTGGCTACATAGGACCTGTGCCTTTCTGCAGATGTGGCACTCAGGTAAATCTAAAATTGCACCAGACGCCTAAACAGAACAGTCTGGCATCCTCAAAGTCCAAGTCCCACAAAATCATCTCCATTTTCTGCCGAGAATGTGACATTTCATGCAATGCAGCAAGTGCTGAGCCTCTAAATGCCGAGGAAAGTTAAAGAGCAGTCTGGCACTTCACAGCCAGCCAGCAAATCCCTAAAGCAAAGTATTTTACTAACTTTTATTTTAAGCTTTCCTTTAGCAAACATTGCATGTCTGAATACAAATTATCACAAAGATCAAGATGTTCAGGTCTGAAAATACCTCAAAACAACTGTCTGCTTTAACCTTTGCATATTTTACATATTTTTTCCTGATAATCAGATTCCACCCACTAAAGGATTTCAGAAGCACCGGAAGGCAATGCTTCTATAGCGGGTATTTTTTGGAATATAATATCTTGTACAAAATGTAGCTGGGAATTATTAGATAGCATCCTGAAATAAATGTTCCTCATTAGACCTATGCAAATTCAGAGGATCATACCATTTTTAAACAAGACGATGTATGCAAATAACATCTGTCTCATTTCTAGAAAATGGCCCCAAGCTTAAAAATTTGAGTCTGGATCTAGATCTTACACCTCGTGAACTGTCAAGGGCTCCAGGCTTGGGATCTTGCTGAATAAAAGAAAAAAGAAACAGAAATAATATTAACACAGAGGTCCCAGAACTCAAGGTCTCTGATGAGCTCAGCAAGCAAGGCAGGTGTGGAGTCACAGTTACCAGATAAATTCAGCCATCAGGAGTTCATTCATTGAGTCTTTCTCAGCTGCAAGAATTAATTGCAGATGTGCTGTACCCTTCTGCTGGGTCTTTCACCATGTAAGTGACATTTCTGTCCCAGTACACCAGACAGATTCACCAGAGATGAGGTGATATGTGGTGAGGACAACTAGAGGTGGATGGCCACATCTTCCCAGGAATGGATTTACCTGGAAAATTCACAGCACTCCAAATCCCTCTCTTTTCTCCTCCCATCAGAATGAAAAATAAAAACCACACAGAAGGTGAGGAGGTAAACCTGTTGTTTGTGGTGTTGGCTTGGTACCCATGGAGGTGAGGTCCAGCCTGGAGCCTGGAGCCTTCGAGAAAGGTATGGAATAGGAAAGGATGGCAAAAAAGACCTCAGAAGCTAAGAAAGCATCACCTACAAGGAAAAGTAGAATGAGTTGGAGCAATTTAGTGTTAAAACAAGACAAATTCAGTGCAGGCAAGAGGGTGTCCATCTTTAAGAGTTACTAACACCTAATGAACTAAAAAGAATTATAATAAGCCAAAGACACACATTTCCATTGATACTTTCAGCCTCCAGGAACTTGCAATTCCAGGATTTCCCAAACCAGAGAGAGTCTACTGGAATTTAATAACCCTCAATGGATTTTCATCTGTGCATTTGTCTAAGTGCTTTTTGAACCTGCCTAAGCTTTCAGTGGTCACAACATCCTCCAGTGAAAGGTTTCATAACTTAATTACAGGCCTTGCATGCTGCATGAAGAACTGCATTGGCACCTTTGTCTGAACCTATTTCTTTCATATACTTTGATGGTAATTTGATGTTCTTGTGCTAGAAAAGACGGTGGGCAATCATCTCTTATGTGCTGTCTCAGTGTCACTCATGGTTTTTAGAGGTCTGCATGACAGGATAAGAAGTCAGAGGCTTATCATGATGGATTTGGATTGCATGTCAATGAAAAATTGTCTTTCTAGTGGTAAAGAGAACGAGATGGTGAAATAGATCGTATGGTAGGAGGATTAAACTTGATTGCATGTGTCAAGAAGGCAGACAATCAATGCTGTTCATGGTGCAGTTTATCCCATTCTGAAGTAAATGTCCACATTCAGTCAATTAAATTGCACTTTAAATTCCACTGACTGTTGACTGGGTCTCCAGTGACAACCATGGAGCTCCAGCAGCCTCCCTATGGAAGATTACTTATGTGAGAGGAGAAGAGTACCACCCATTCAAGTCCACCCAGGCAAAGCAGGACTGACAAACTTTCATCTTTAGCAAAACTGTGAAATTATTGGAAACTACAAAAATGCCATGAGGATGATTTGAGTCACTGCTACAAAGACTTGCTTTTCCTGTGTATTCTTTAATGCCAAGCTCACAGCACCAGTTCAGCTCCCAGATATTTTGACTTTGCAAATTGCGCAGAGTTGCAGAAAACAGTGGCTGAGCCCTGCCAGGTCATGGAGTGGAAGTGAAGCCAAGACACTGAACTGTGGCAGGAAAAGATGGAATCACTTGAGTTCCTTGTTCTCAGCAAAACCTGTAACAGGTATTTTTCCCATTGGGAGTCAGGTGCTGTGGCTCTCCCCACCGGGATTCTCCTTCCTTTCCCAAATCTCCAGAGCTGAGGCATCAACAGCTGACTGTCCCTCAAAGGGGCAGGCACTGACTCTGGGTGGGCTTAGCTCACCCAAAGTTATTTCCATGGTGGAAATGACTAAAAGATTACCTTGACTTTGACAGGCACCACCATCTCAGCCGTGACACAGCTGTGGAGCTCAGCACCAAGGACTGACCTGGGTTCCACAGCCCACATCCACAAGAGTACTCTGGCTCCTAAATCAGAGCTACACTCACAGCAGCACAAAGGTGAAGCTTCAACAGCTCTGTGTCCAAGGTCCCTCATAGAGCTGATTCCTCAGTCAGTGTCGTCTACTGTGGCTAATTCCATGCCAGCTGGTTAATTCACCACTTTTCCACTCCTTCCAGGTGCATTTCATTATGCTTACATCTAACTAGCCAGATCTAAAGAAATGCTAATTTTATTTTTCTTTTTATGGTGAATAATGGCCGCTCTTAAATCTATGTACCATACCATAATAATGACAATGAATTTGCACAGGCCGTTTAAAAGCCATTGTATTGAGCTCAGCACAAGCCCAATTGACATGCAGGAGCCTTTTATAACCCATACTCTCTGCACTATCATCAATTATCTCCTAATTAAACAACAAAATTCCCTTGAAATGCCCTGCTTAGACATCATTACTAAACATTTTCCATCACTTAGTGGATTAATGTGTCTAATTAAATAACTTGCACCGTGGAGGCAGGATCGTGGCATGATACTTGAAATGAGGTGTGCAAACCTCTATAAATTGTTCGAAGTCAAAACCTGCTTGGCTTGTATTGACAGAAAGGATTACTTTAAAAATCAATAGCTTCATTCTGTTTTTTTTTTTCCCATCTGGGTGAATAAAAACAAAGAAGCTGCCAACAAACTCCAGTGACAAATTGCCATTGGAAATGTTGGCTTTTCCACGCTCAGAGGAGAGACAGCTCATTTGTTCAATGTCTTCAGGGGTGGGAGTCTGAGGATTTTACAGCAAGGGTTTGATCAAAAGTTTTCCAATGAATTTTCCATCAGTGATGAAATCTGAATCCTTGAGCTTCACTTACGCACCTTCAGGGATGTCACTCCATACTGGAGCCTAACTTAATCTGTAATAGGGAATTCCTGCACTGTTCATATGGTACCGTGCAGAACAGAAAGAACTTGGGGATGATCTTCTCCTGGGAGTGACCAAACCCAGGCTACTACTGCTGTGATTGCAGGAATATTTCTACATCCAATCTACTTCCAGGAAGCTTGGGGGCTTGCAGGTCCAGCTTCAGCAGCTGCCAGCTTTCCAGTTAGTGATGCAGACTGTCAAAAAGCTCTTTCAGGATGAGATTCCCCTTTGGAGCTTGGGACTATACACATGTTCCAGTGACCCTGATGACAATGGTGACCCTCAAATACATGACAGCAAAAGGCAAACCTAAATCACTATTCTTCTACACTAGGAAGCAATAAACCAACAGCCTGTCAGTGAAAAAAAAATCTGAGAAAAACATGATTAGGTGGTAAGGTATTTTCGTGTCCTGAGCTGTGCCTGAGGATGTGCAGAGAGTTCAGATTTGTATTCAGATAAAGTGTTCACAGTGAAACTGAAACTCCCTGCATGGTAACTACTTCTGGCTAATGTCAAGGATGTTGCCTGAATTATTATAAACTCTGAGGCACCTACCGGAAGCAAGTGTGTCCCAGATGATCGTTGGTTGGATGGGGCTCTGTGCAACCTGGTCTAGTGGAAGGTGTTCCTGCCCAAAGCAGGAAGTTGGAAATAGATGATCATTAAGGTGCC
This sequence comes from Corvus kubaryi, assembly GCF_017639235.1. Taxonomy (NCBI): domain Eukaryota; kingdom Metazoa; phylum Chordata; class Aves; order Passeriformes; family Corvidae; genus Corvus; species Corvus kubaryi. Next base: position 2,545,504 of record NW_024580669.1, on the reverse strand, counting down.
TTCCCACCCAAAGCATTCTGTGATTATGTTGTTGGGTGGCACTCCAAAAATTCTGAGGAAATGGCTTACACACTCTCCACCAGGAAGCAGACATTAAAGCCCTTTTAATTTGCAGCTGATGACCTTGAATTTTCACTTCACCTGCCCCGCTGGGTTGATCAACAGCTCCTCTGTTCTTCTCTTTCTGCCAAATTGGGCGCAGAAGGATTCAAAGTGAAAGTCACACACACACGCACACATATGAAAATGATCCCTTTGGTTTTCCTGTGGTGTGCAGTTTGATCACTGAACTGGTTTGGAAAATCGATTGGCACATGAATGCACCTCTGGCAGGTTGGATGGAGATTTCCTGGTTATCCCTCTCTGTTCTGCTGTGCTTTTCAGTGTGCTCACTGCCCTAGGATGCCACCCCCTACCCTCAGGCCAAGGTGGTCATAAGTCACATGAATTAGAATCAAACCTACTCATCTCCAAACAAGCACTTCCTGCCTTCCCTGCAGCCTCGAATGTGTCATCATCTTCTGCTTATTATAGTGCCCAGTGCTCGGTCACAAGTGATCACTTCCCCTTTCTCCCCTTGCACTGCTCACAAAGAGAAAACCAGGCCCTGCCCAGAAGGGACAAAGTGGTCACAGGGAGGTTGCATTTTATTTGGGCAAGGAGTACAAGCTCTTGTTATCGGGCTTAGTAGAGAAGCCTGATGAAAAGCAGGCAAACGAACCTGTGCAATAATAAATGTGATGCCTCAGGGTTTAGGCTGGAGGAGGGAGGTGACATCTAGGCTGTGGCTGCTGAAAGGCATGGCAGTGTAAGTCAGTGGCACAACTCCTCCAGCATGTAGGTGACAGCCCTCTGTTTAGTCAGCTGGAGAGACAGTGGCACCTCTACTGCAAGAGAAAATGGTGTGAAAGAGAGCTGGAGAGGGACTTTTTACAAGGGCTTGTAGTGATAGAACAAGGGACAATGGCTTTGACCTGAAAGAGGGGAGATTTAGATCAGGTATTAGGAAGAAATTCTTTACTGTGAGGGTGGTAAGGCCCTGGCACAGGTTCTCAGAGAAGCTGTGGCTGCCCCTGGATGCCTGGAAGTGTCCAAGGCCAGGCTGGACATTGGGGCTTGGAGCAACCTGGGATAGCGGAAGGTGTCCCTGCCCATGGTGGAGGGGTTGGAACAGAATGGTGTTTAAGGTCCCTTCCAACCCAAGCCATTCCATGTTTGGGGAAACTGGGGCTGGTTAGACAGGAGCAGCCACCTTCTCCACAGCCCCACAGTCCTCAGCAGGAACAGCAAAAACAAAATTACATCATTTCTGTTCAAGTGGGAAAGAAACAGCTGTGCAGCTCCAGCCTGGAATAGAGCTGTAGCTGTTGGTTCTCTCCACCTCCTGCTCCACATCTTCTAGATTATCTCCTCAAAAGCAGACTCTCACCTTCTGAAATGTCCCCTACCTCATCTCGAGCAGCACATGGCTGTGCCCACCTCTGCATTTTTTCTCATTTTCCCTTGTGTCCATCTGTCTCCTCAGCTGAGGGACTGGAGCTGACTCAGACACTGTACTGAGGCACTGGATTAAAGGTTCAAGCATGGAAGAGTCAGTCCATCCACTTCCACAATTCTTTCACATTAGAGATGGGGAAATGTCTGTACAGGAATAACAGCCTGGAACAGCTTCCATGGCTCCGTTATATCACTGGCATGGCACAGCACGTCCCCCTGGCTTCCAATATCTGGGCAAATGCATTGAGAACATTTGCAAAATTAATAGTGAGAGTGGTGGGGAATACAAACAAACACATGCATAAATACTCACATGGGCAGATGGGACACAAGACTGTTCTGTTCCTGCAATTCTCTTCTATCATCTGGGCATCTCTTTTTATATCTCTAACTTGTTGTCACCTCCTGCTTGCCCTGCTGCTGCAGGTGACAAGGCCCTCTCCTTGGTTTCGGATGGAGACACCAGTGGTCATACCCTGGGGTGTCTGGGGCTGTATATTTGTAGGATCTTCTGATATCCTATGTAGATTATGCCCCTGTTACATCTCTGCATCTAAACATTTCTGCAGAGTGCATATGGATGTGGCTTGGCAGTGTTAGGTTTACAGTTGGCCTCGATGATCTAAAAAGTGTTTCTCCAACCTAAGTGACTCTATGTATGAATATGGATTTGCATGCATAAATATCTTGGGTTTGTTATTTGTATGCCTCTAGATTAATGCACCATGGTTTCAATATTCAGTTTTCTGGCTCTTAAAAAGCATATTTTTTACTCTTAAGTTAAGTTCTTAACCTTAACTCCTAAACTAAGCTCTTACTCTTAAATTAACCTCTAACTCTCCCAGCAAACCTCACAGACCAGTCCATGTAGCTTTTTGTTCTAGCACATTCCTCTGTCCCCAGACTCAAACAGAACAACCCTTTTTACTGACAATGAACTAAACTCACACAAGTATTCCTCTTGATCCAGACTTCTGAAATTATTGGAGATGTTCCTGCTGTGGTTTAAATGATCACAAACCTCCTCAAGTCAATGAAGTTTTACTGATTTACAAAGAGCTGCCTCTTTGACTTCACCGTCTCGAGAAGTTGGATCTGAATTAGACTGGCAGTTCTTCATGGAAGTGAAGTTCTACATGAATTTCAGAAGGCAAAGACATGATTCCTAAAGGGAATATATACTGCCAGTTGTTATTTAGTATTCGTATTTCACCAGCACCTTGGTGAAAAGCTCTCATGCTAGGATGTGTCCAGACCTGTAGAAGTGAAAATTGCTGTTCCAAAGAGCTCAAAGATCCAAATCAAAAAGAACTGGGGGAAGAAAGGCACACCACTGGAATGAAATTACAAAAATAGATGCAGTCTTCATAGCCAGTGCTAAGTGTAGTGACATTACAAAAAGTCAGGGCCCCATGCACCTCACGACCTTCCAATTGCCATACAGAGCTGATTCCCCATTACTGAACGTGCAATGGCCTAAGAGATAACATGAATTAGGAGTCTGTGCAGTGACATTTTTAAACATTCACTGACTTTTAGGGAAAGCCCACAATGAATATTAAACAAGCCCCTGCCTTTCCTAGGGTTGGTGGGTAAGACCTGACTTTCTCAGTTATGTGCGGTGACCTTTAAAAATCATTTTTGTCGCTGCACTATTCCCCTCTTCCCCTGGTTCTGCAGCCTTTTACACTGGGACTTCAAGAGAATTAAGTCTCTTCTGTTCCTAATAAATGGAGCCCTGCATTCCCTCACCTGGAAAAGGACTTTTGACAAACGCTACTGTGCACAGAAGAGTGCTCAGAAATTGTAAGAGCATTTGAGTGCAAAGCAGAGGCACCAATGAAAAGAATTGCTGGTTTCAATTGTTACATTTAGTGCTACAGCACCCTGATGCCTTACACAACACTCAGATTAAGTCTAAATCTGCAAGGCTGTACTGGAAGATAAAAGACAAAGCCTTCTTATCACCAAAGTCCCACTTGAGCCTTCAAAATAGACTTCAGGTACAACTGGAGTGCTACACTCAACTCCTGCGTAGGGGACTCTCCATAATACAGTCATTTAATTTCAGGGCATGTTTGAGCTTTTTCTTATGCATCCTAAAGGAAATCATAGGATCAACCACTTGGGATCAGAATGCAGAAAACAGATTGTAGTTTTGTTTTTCCTCTCCATCTTTTGTTTCTCCTCTCATTAGTAGGCACTGCCAAGCAGGCTTCCAGCCACCTAATCCTCTCTGAGAGCTCTCTCTAAGAATCAGACAAAGCCGGAGGTAAAAAATGATTCATTCACGGTTGTGTTTGTCATTGTCTGGAAAGCAAAGTGTTCAAATCCTCCAGAGACAAAACAGCCTGAGCTGACACCGTGATGACCTACTTTTAATAAAGGAATGGTTCAGAACTGTGGTTTTGGGGTAAATGTGTGAGGCCCCTAGAGCACTGCTAGGAGATATCCTACAGGAAGGATACTCTGGGGTCTTTTCACCCTTCAGATCCTGACCTTCTCCAGAAAGAGATGGGACTAGATCATGCAGTGGTACCATGGCTTTCATTTGTTACCAACATACAACAAGAGCACTGAGGAACAGAAAATCATTAAGGCTGGAAAACACCCCCAAGATCACCAAGTCCAGCTTTCAATGAAGCAGCCCAGGATTTATTTCATGCCAGGGGTCAATTTGCAGCCGGTTGTTAGGTTATCCCAAAGTTGCATTTTCATTGCTGCAGTGACAAGGACAGTAAGCAAAGATTGTGATCCAGTGCACAGATAACAACGATCAAGCAGCCCTTCCTCCACATCTGTACTATCACAGAGCAGCTCCCTGAGCAGCTACAAGAGCTCGTTTCAGCTGAGCTCAGGTATTTCCTCACTGTACTGAGGGCAGCAGCAGCACCGGCATTCCCAAAACCAACCCGAGTGAGGCGACATCCTCTGCGTTCACACCTGCCCACGGCAGCGTCCCCGCTGTGTGCTGCCCCAAACCCTCACCTCCTGCATGGGAGCTCTGCCTCTGCCTCCCTCACAGCCCTCTCCTCTTCCCACAGCTTAGACAGGGTACTGAAGGGCACCTACAGCAATACTCTATCCTTAATTTCTTACCCTTTTCTCTCCCCCTGGTCTCCTAACAGGAGTGTGACGTTTTCAGTGCTTCTGTCCACCTTGCCATACCCGTTGACCACAGTGGACACCAAGCTGAGTTATGTTTCAAAGGGGTTGATGGAGTGGCCTTCAGCCATAGGAAAATACTAAGTGAGAACCACAGCCATGAAATGCCTGGAGATCTCCCTTTTATTTTTACCTTTGCTGAAATCCCATTTCTACTCCAGCTAGCAATGCTGCAGACACTTGGGCACCTAGGTGGGTTATAATCAGTTGACTGTGGCCAGTGACAGAGTGAGAGGATCATTGCTTACTTTAACTTCAGGTACCTTCTTAAAGCTGGAATTGCTCAGGACATTGCCCCAAGTATCTTCTCCTGATTCTAGTTGAGAGCTCTGGAGCATCTGCCTCTCCTGGCTGCCAGAGCTGGCCTGAGGGCACTTGGTTTTCAGAGGGAAGGTGACACATTTGACACCATCTTATTTTGTTCTTTTCCATTCTGCTGAAAATTGAGTCAGTTTTGTCTCTTTCTGTGCATCCCAAAGCTGAGGTCATTGAAGGAAAAAGTATCCCAGATGCCCAGTCTTCCAGGGAACTGAGGGAACTGTGGAAAATCATCATTTGGAGAATTTTATGGCCATAATAGAAAGGATCACAGAACCACAGAATCACAGAATTAATTAGGTTGTAAAAGACCTCTGAGATCATCAAGTCCAACCTACGACCAATCACCACCTTGTCAACACAGAACCACAGAATCAATTAATGCAGAGTCACAGAATCAATTAAAATGTGTGACAATGATGAGACAGTGGTTCCCTTAACCAGACCCTGACATGTTTCTACCAGCCAGCCCTGATGGTAAATGCACTCACATCAGACATTTTCATAGCGCCAAGAAAACATTCTGACCTTTCACCTTAACCACTAAGAGAAAGCAAGCCAGCAAACCCACTCCTCACCCAAAATATTCACCACACAGAGGTCAGGTCTGAAATGTTACCGTCAGCAGCCTCTGCTCACCCTGACTTACGTTAACTCTGCAGCAGAGAAGGACGATTTCTGGGAAACTTAGAAGGAGCACACCGCAGCACCCAACTGAATAACCCAATATTAGCAAAATTTCTCTGGGAAACAACACTGTCTGGCAGCGCCCTTGTTTCTTGTGAACAGGGCACTTCACAAGAATTAATAAGCAAGCTCATGTGAGAAACACAGAGAGAATTCAGAGAAATAAAACAAGCACCTTCACAGATCAGCTTTGGCTCTCACCTGCCCATGGGGGGTTACAGAGGAGGGGTAAAACTCACAGAAAGGGCTGGGGTTTGGGTGGCTGGTCCCAGCTGAGGGGTGGCACCGGCAAAGCAAGCACAGGGGGCAGATCAGTGCTCATTTTGCAGCACCGAGAAGGGGCCAGCATGGCCTCAGCACACAGAGGAGCAGTGGGATGGGAGTGGAGCAAGGGGCTGCTCAGCACCCTGTGCTGGGCTGGGGGGAGGCAGAATGGGCTGAGTCAGTGTTAGTGCCTTCCATACTCCGTCTCAGTTTCACAGACCCATTTCCTAAACTACTGATGGCTTCTCTCAAAGCCTTTCTTGGAAAAAACACTACTGAGAGTGTGAAGATCTCTAATGAGCACCTGATATCATGAAGGGGTCAGTTTGGTGCTTCCATCTTCACCAGTGCTGTGTGCACATCTACCAGCCCCTACTACATCTCCTCAAGCTTTTCCCATGCTAAATCAGCTCTTCCTTTGCTTAAATCTTCACCTCCTGCAGCAGTTTCCCTCATTCCTTGTGCAGAGGGTAGTGAGGCCCTGGCACAGGTTGCCCAGAGAAGCTGTGGCTGCCCCGTCCCTGAAAGCGTTCGAGGCCAGTTTCAATGGGGCCTGGAGCAATCTGGGGCAGTGGAAGGTGTCCCTGCCCATGGAAGAGGGGTTGGAATGATCTTTAAGGTCCTTTCCAACCCAAACTATTCTGGGAATCTATCATTAACTTATGCTCTGCCTCAAGAAAGACTCCCCAGTGGGACAAGTCTTCACCTTTTTCCTGTCAGGCCTGAACTATCAGTTCTCTCCACATGCCTTACAGAGATGTCCAAGTGCAAAAGACACCTGGAAATAAGATGTCCTGGGACTCATAACACGGGGATGTGTGACTGATTACACAAGAGCCAGACATTGCCCTTCTGTTTCCCCAGGCTTCTCTCCCATGCCTGTTAAAGAGGGAAGGTTGATCCTTTTCAGGGCACAGTAAGGATAAATGCATTAAAAACCAGGAGATATGAATATAGTGGATGTGAAAACCTTTGGTCCTGCCTTACACAACTGCTTCTGTCTGGCTTTCCCCATCCAGACTACTTGCTATTAGAAGTTGGTCTCTTTTAGGACCCAGCACGAGGGGTTTCTGTATTGGACATGCAGCACTTCTGAATTATGAGTGATAAACTGCTTTGATTTACTGCAGTGTATACCCCAGAATCAAAGTTATCAGGCAAAACCTCTCACCTCCTCACCCTTACATGAAATGGCAGACTTTTAAGATTCAAATTTGGTGCCTTATTGCTCTTTCTGGCAAACTATTTTACCTGTGTGCCTGCTGAAATTGTAAAATGAAAAACATTTTTGGATTCCTGGGAGGAGTTTTCAAATTTGCTGTGAGTGCACTACATCAAATTCAAGAATCAGATTTTAGTTTGAAGGATGTGACTTTGTCTCCAAGAACCTCTGCAAGCATTAGCAGCATCTTCCAGCCATGATGCTCCTTTCAGATTTCAGTTGTGCTGCAGCTTTAATCTTGGTACACACCTCAGCCCGGGGAGGATACCAGCAGAAAGGATCAAAATTCAGACACCCAAATCTAAAAGATTTAAGATAATTAAAAAAAACCCCACCAGCCTCACAGTCATCTTGCCTTTAGAGTACCCTCTAGAGGGGTAAAAAGCATAACCTCAAAGATAAATGTGAGCATACTGAAAATCTTGCTGATCTCTTAACCTCTGTGACCTCCCTGGGCAATGTCTTCTACTGATTCCAAATGAAACTAAAAAGTCTTTTAACTGGCAAGACAGGGGATGTGTAAATACAGAACAAAAAGAGCCCAATGTCATTCAGGTGGACTCTCCATCCTTGGAGACATTCAGAAGCTGCCTGGACATGGTCCTGGGCAGTCAGGTCTATGTGGCCCTGCTTGACCAAAGAGGCTGGACAAGGTGACTTCCAGAGGTCCCTTCCAACCTCAAACATTCTGTGACTCTGTGATTTCTAAGCTGATTTTTGTCCGCTGATTTTGCTTCTGATTTCCCTGTGTAATTAGTTAACATTATCAAAAGAGACAGGAATGGTCCTGTAACCCTCCAACCAAGCACTTTGTCTCCAAGCGTGGTCAAGAGTAATGTCCAGTCCAAGCCTGGAGCTGGCTTTCCATGATCCCCATTTCAGGGAGGATTATTAGGGATGGTGTTTCAGTGCAGAAGTCAGTGGGGGGGATATTGCTTTCACACAGCAATGGGAGTCTGTTTCCAGGACAGGAGAGGAGCTTTCAGTCACAAGTGACTTTGCATTTTCCCAGCAGTTTCAAAGCACCTCACCTCTCGTGCAGTGTCAGCTGGAGCGTGTGCTCACACACCATGAACTTTTTGGGAGGTTTTCACCCACTCCCACCCCTCCACCCCTTTCCCCCCACCACTCTGATCACTCAGCCCTTCATGTGGCCGTTTCCTGTGAAGATGATGCCTCTTACAGGCAAAGGGCAACCCCTTTCTTTAGTTTTCTTTTGTTTTTGTTTTTTTTTTCCTTTTTCAGTTTTGCTTTGCTTGTGTTTCTTACATCCAGGCTGTTGTGCTGCTCTGGCTGAGAGCACGATGAGGCGATGGGTTGAGTCAGCAAAGTGAGGAAGCCACAGCCTGGAGTGGGGAGGCAGGAGACAGGCAGGAGTGAGGCAAAGTGTGGGAACCAGCAGGTGAAGGCAGGCAGAGGCTTTGCCTCCCTCAACCTGTGCCTTAAAATGCATTTTGTACACCTGCTTAAATTGATTATTCTGAGTGCTGCTGACAAACCTTAGTATTGAGCCCAAAATGACAGAGAAAAAGCTTTGAAACTTTATAAAATCACAGCTGAGCAAACTTTATGGGCTGGGAACACATTTAGCACCATATGCTCAGTTGATCCTTGGCATGAGACTAACAACTGTTGAAGGATATTTTAACACCACCAGCGATAGGACCAGCACCACAATTGATTTATTTCTCTCTACAGCTTGAAAGGGACAACACATTTTTCCAGGAGATATCTCAAGGAGTTCCAAGGAAGTAAAGTCAGGCTGGACCCCATAGAAAGATTTACTAAATGTTTTCTGGTGAAGCCTGGGAGATGGGCATCGTCACAGGGCATTTTGCAAGCAGTGTAATTTGCTCACTGCATTTCCTGTCCTCTTCTGGGGAGGCCGGGGAACTCCCAAGCTGGAAGTGTGTAACCTCCAGCTGGACAGATATCTCGTGGGAACGGGGGTTTTGGGAAGTGCTGGACCCACTGTATGGTAAAAGGGATGAAGTGACCTCTCTGCTCCTTTCTAAGCCCTTTTTTAGACTGCTAGAAGAGACCGAAATGTAAAATAAACCTCATGGTAACATGCAGTGCACACTTGGGGCAGAAATAGAATCTTTGAGGCAGAAAAGAAAAAAAAAAAACAAAAATACCAAAAACCCGAAAATAACCTGATATATTTTCTTCTTTATTTTTCAAATGCATTAATTAATTCATTTCAATGAATTCAAAGCACCAAGAGGAATATTATATCTGTTTTCACAGCAGTTATTAAATATGTTCCCTTGTTACTTCCCCCACCTCCTCCTCTAAATTAACAACAAATTATAAACAACTACCCTTAAAAACAAACAACAGAGACAAAATATTTTGAGAATGAAACTCTTCAGAAAGACCCACTGCCCAGGAGAAACGCTCAATCAGTTTTGGATTTTTTTTTCTTTTTTCTTACTGAAAATGTGGGTGGTTTTCAAATACAGGAAAGAAAACACGATGGCTTGTGGTGATATTTTCCACCAGAAAGATGCAGCTTTAAGGGCTTTTGGTTTCCAGATACCTCCACCCACAGGAGTGGCCTCGTCTGTTGTAGAAGGCAACGCCTGAATGGTTGTACCAGTCAAGTTAAATGACAATAACAATGCACTGCAGTTGATGCGTGTTTCAGTGGAAGCTCTGTGTCAGCTGGGTAATTATCCTGAGTCCGGGTAATTAATACGGCAGCTGCCTCCCAGACCAGAGCTTTTAAATCTGATAAAAAGCTGCTGTGGGAAAAAAAAAAAAAAAAAGAAGTGGTAAGAAGTGGAAAATCTGTTCTCTGTATCCCTGGTGGACAGGATGGAGTTGAAGATGTCCCTCCTCATTGCAGGGGGTGTGGACTTGATGGCCTCTAAAGATCCTTTCCAATCCAAACCATCCTGTGGTTCTGTGATCCCATAACAAGACGTGGGCTTAAATCCCAGCAAGGAGGGTTTAGGTTACGCATGAAGGTCAGTGAAGGAAAACGTTGGGACAGGCTGTGACAGGCAGGTGGGGAACTGTCACCAGAGGCCTGGAGTGACAAGATGGGTGAATGTCCCTTCAGAAAGGGCTCGTGTTGATTTATTTTCCCTTGCAGCAAGGGTTGGAATTCTTGGCTTGTCTTGCCAACAGTTTTCCCTGATCTGAGATCTTGTAGTTGCACAGTCAAACGTTTTGCTGGATGCAGGCTCCAACCTTCTTCTGCCAGATTGGAGGTAAGTGGCCTAGTGCACTGTTTTGTGTGTGATACATGGAAACTAATCCTGACCCTAAATATTTGCACATCCGCAAAATTCCCATAGGCAAAGTGATCCTCACATACACCTGCTGTGTCATGCTCTGTCCCCCAGGTCACAGGATCACAGAATCCTAGGATGGTTTGGGTCGGAGGGGACCTCTAAAATCATTTCATTCCAACCCCCTGTGTTGCTGCCTGCCCGTGTCACCCCTGCCATGAGCAGGGACACCTTCCACTAGACTAGGTTACTCAAAGCCATATCCAACCTGGCCTTGAACACTTCCAGGGATGGGATCTGATCTATGTGGGGGAGGCAATGGGGTCAGGCAATGGGGACAGACCATGGGGCTGCATCCCAGCCAGGGGTATGCCACTACAATGCCCAAAGATTGCACTCATCCTAAATGCAGGTGTATATGGTCCCCCAAGCATCAGGTTCCTGTGTAAATTTTAGCAACAGCATCAGCAACCAGTAAAGCTGAAAACTTAAGCTTGGGATGGGAATACATTGGGTTTTAATTATCTTCAGCTCACCTTGACTTGGGGTGGAAGAACCTATTCTGTATGCCTGTGGTATCAACAGCCCGGTATAATGGGACTCTGAGGCAGACAGGGAGGATGCATGTGTAAGTTAATGGGGTGTGAGCAATTAAAATGCAAAATCATCTGCCTCATGAAATGTCTTTTTCTCTCCTGCCAGTGACAGGAATAGGTATTAAAATTAGCTCTAATTGCCCCAGAAAATAGGAAAGAACCACTCTTTGAAAGCAATTAATTTCTCCCAATTTCCAAAGTCCCAGCTGCCTTTCCCTTTGCCTTGCCTTCTTTTTCTTTATTTTGATGCATACATTACATTTTAGACATCAGCATCAAGGCGAAAATAATCACAATAATATTCAATGAACTATCCCAGCCTGCTCAAAGTGAACACTTACAGGCCCTAAAATTTCTAAACACCTCATTTGGGTGATCTCAAATAAGACATCTTTCACAGATCTGGCAGGTGTCCTGTTCTATACATTGACCTTTCAGGGAAACACTATTTTAAATTCTTCTCTGGAGCTTTTGGAGGCAGAGAAGGTGGCTGAACATGGCCTCGTGTTTTCTGGGGTACACCAGAGGGGTAAACAACATCTTTAGGTCTCCTTGCTATAGCTGCAATCATATTGGTTTCTTTGTCAGCGAAGCCCACGAGTCTCACAGAGCTGCTGTGGCCCTGGAGGATGGGGGATTTCCTCTGTCTTCTTCAGAATCCCTTGCCATTCCTGGAGTTTCCTTTCCTTCTTGTGGCTCCTCTCCCATGTTCCTGGGCCAGTTTCCTGCTCCAGATCCACCTGTCCACGACTGCCACCATCACACCTTGTCTGACAGCATGGGAAGAAACCATGATTCCTGGGGAGCTGAGATCTCCCAGGAAATACCCAGGGGAAAACTCACTTTTGATACCCTCAGCCCCAGAAAGGGGAGCACCAAACATTGTCCTTCTTCCACACAACAGCCTGGTCCGAGGTTTCAAACACCTACGTCCAAGAACGTAACACAATGGGAGAGATGAATGAGGAAAGGGCTGCTCTGCTGACATTCCCTCTGCAACCCCCGGCAACCCCCCCTGCCAGCCACGACAACAACGCTCTGCAGCCTGGAAAAAAATCAGGTTGTCCTATCTCATTATTCTGGGAGAGAGTTTCACTGCAGCCACTTGTTTGCCTGTCTGCAACAGGGACCCCGTGCAACAGCCCTAAGGCAGGGTCCTGCGCAGGAAGGACACGATGCTCAGCTCTCAGCAGCTCCAGCCTCCGGGATCGGGACGTGTGGGGGCAAACACGAGAGGACACCCGGGGGCGGGGAGGGGGACGCGGCGGGGCGCGGAGCGGGGTGGTGCTGAGGACGAGGAGAAGGAGGAGGAGGAAGAGGCGGCGAGGGCAGCCCCGGCGGTGGCTGCGGACGGCCCGGAGTGCGCTGCTTCCCTGCGGGGGCGGCGGGAGCGCTGAGCCGGGCTGGGCTGTGCCGAGCCGGGCTGCGCCGGGCGGAGCTCAGCAGAGCCGGGCGGGACCGGGCTCCAACCAAGCCGAGCTCAGCTGAACCAGGCTGCGCCAAGCCGAGCTGAACTGAGCCGAACGGGACTGATCCGAGCTGACCAGAGCTGAGCCGAAAGCGGCTGATCCGAGCCGAGCCGCGCTGCGGTGCTCGGGCAGCAGGTACCGCCGGCGGAGCGGGATGCGCGGGGGATGCGCGGGGGATGCGCGGGCAGGGCCGGGCCGGGTGTCCCGCTGCAGGGCGATGTGCCGGGGGCGAGTGGGACCCCCGGAGGGAGAACCTGTGCAGCAGCGCCGGGAAAGGTGAGGGCACTGCTCGGTGCTGTGGGTGTTTCACCGTCCCTGGCTCCGCTGCAGCCACCGGCTCTGCTGTTACGGGGTTTTAAAGCTGACAAATTGACATTTGTCCAGAGAGTTGTGTTTCATGATTTTATGGGTTTTTTTTCCGTAAATAAGAGACTAAATTGCTTTCAGCTTCTACACCTGATGTCTCAAACCAGTGTTTGTGGTTTCGCCATCACATTTTCCTGCCTTTAAAAAAGAGTGTTGTTTTCTCCCGTGTCTCTTCATACAGCAGAGAAAAGGGGAAAGTGAGAAACACAATGAAAACCGACTACAAACAGTTTTAGTCAACACAGTGAACAAACTGGGGAAAATATAGAGGGAAAATCCTTTCCCCTGCTGGGCTCAGCGATGTTTTGTAGGTGTTTCATGGTTACAGCAGTGTGGGATAAGACAGCCAGACAGAAGTCTAGTTTTAGACGCGATGTTGTATCTCAGCAGCTGGGTGTATCACTTTTGGGTCGAGTTTGTAATGTTCTAGAAACAAGAGCTGCGATAAGTTTGAGAGCAGATTTGGGCACTTAAAGAGGAATGAACGGCCTCCATCCCTCCTCCGCTCCGCCGTGTTCGAGCTGCATTTCCTTTCGGAGGAGGGGACTCGAAGCCCCAGCCTGGCTGAGTTCCCTGCGCGCACGTTGAACGCGAATGGAGTTAAACTGTTGGGTGTAATCGGATCCTTTTTAATTGCAACTACATGGCAAGTAACCAACTTCTCAGCTGTACTTTAATCTCCAGTAGTGTGATACTTTTCAGATGGGGAAAGCTTTTTAAAAGCCTTTTTTTTTTTTTTTTTAATTTCCACCGATGAAAGAACAGTAGCAAAAAAAACCCCCGACTTCAGCAGCTGAAAGCCACTCAATTGAGTCATGCTAACAGCAGATTATTTAGTAGGGTTACTAGGGCAGGAAGAGATAAAGTTTCACTGAACTTGTTATTAAAAAAAAAGGCGGGGGGAGCAGCAGAACTATTTGAAGTGAAAAGGACAATGTTTGAACTTTAGTGTTTTTGAACAGCCCAGTCCTTGAGGCCCTGGATGTGCAGTTTTTGTATTTCTTTTTTATCCTTCTTTTTAATTGAAGAAAGGACTTCACATCCCTGTTGAGGCCACCAGGCACTGTGAGTTTCTGGGGAATGTGCTTTAGGAGCAGAGTTGAGGACCCAGCAAGGAGCACCTGCTCCAAGGAGGTTCTTGTCCCACCTCGTTGTGGTGGAGCAGGGCTGCATTCAGCTGGAAGTATCACATGGCCTCCTAAAATGCTGCCTTCCTGGAGTTCACCAAGGAGCTGCCATTGCCTGAACTCCTGGCAGCAGAGTTGAATCTGAATCCCAATGTTGTTGCTTCTGTCTCTTTTTTGCTGTCTCAGCTGGGCATGAGACTTTGGTGTCTGCCAGCCTTTACTTGCCAAGGCTCCCTGAGCCCTGCTGGATCCCTCATTTTCTTCACATGACTCTTTAGCCAACCCCTGTGAGGACACGTGGTGAATTAAGCAAGTGATGCTCAGCCTGTGCAAAGGTTTTAGCCTGGAAAGACTCCCTGCCTTAAGATGATGCCAGCTTCACTGGCACAGGCAATGCAGAGTTTAGTTAGAGTTTCTCCTTGCTTTTACACGTGTTCTGTGATTGCTTATTTTTAAAGCCCTATTGAAGATTCAGATCTCCCTCCTGAACCTCCACCCAGAAGCTCAGCTGTCCCCTGTGTCCAGGCTGATTTGGTACTCAGGCTGCTACACTGGGGAAACCTTTTCATGTTTGTTTGGTTTTTTTTTGCACCCCTAGGAGAGCTGTGAGGGTTATTACACTGCCAGGGTAAAGCTAAATAAGGTCTTTTTTTCTGACTCAAGTGTGTTTCCTTTCAAAGAAAGTCACTTGGTTGACTCTCAGAGCTTCTCAGAGAAGCAGCATGTGGCTCAGTATCCCATCAGAGGTAGAGAGCTAAAAGGAAAGAATGAGAGACAAGGAAGGAGGGATGGAGGGAACAAGAGAAGCAGCTTAGCTTTCCCAGCATGCCAAGTTTTATTTTTCTTCCTTGGGATCTTTTCCAGGTTAGTCTCAGTTTATCCTCCCACTTTATTCTGAAGGAAAAGATACGGTGAATATAATTTCTGAAGGCAACTTTTTTTGGTTTCTTTTTGCATTATCTGAGTTTAATTGCAAAGAGCTCAGCAGCAGCCTGGGAGGGAGGTGAAGTATGAAGCACCTTCCAGGACTTTGTCAGGAGGGCTCTTCTGCTCTTGGCTTTTTTAATGCATATGTTTGTGGATCCAAGTTAAAACACTTGGCTACAAGTTCTGCTGTTGCTTCCCATTTTGCTGAAGCCAGGATTTGTGTAAACAGAGTGTTGTTCTTTGCCTGAGCTTCGAAAAATTGACTCCTAAAATAGAAAAGGAAGAGAAAGTCAATACAGGAGTACGAACATCCAAAACCTGTATGCGTGAAATGATGTAAAGGATTAATCAGAGCCTTGACCCTGTAGTCCCAGGTAGCTGCAGCTTTGCACAGTTCCCTCACAGGGTTGCTCACGTGCCTGTTCTCACACAGAAATGTTGGTGATTGACATTGGAAGCAGCCTGCAAACACTCACTGACAGTTTGTTTCCATCCCGTGCTGTTGTTCTCTGCTTGCCTCCACGCCTCACATCCAGCTCCTGGTTGGGAGGAAAACATTGGCAAAGGCAGCCTAAACTGCAAACCCTTCTCTGTAGCCAATTGCACAGTGTTTTTATTGTATCATGGCTTGTTTGTGTCAATTTTGTGATTTATCTGCATCGTTGCTGCTTTGTGTTAATATTGTTATTTATCAGGCCTGTTGGAGATTTTTCATCTCACCACCAGCCAGATCACATCCAGTAGCAGAGATAACATTTATTAACTGTGATGATGAGAGTGGAAGGGACCCAAATTACTTTTCAAATCACACCCAGCTGTCTTAGCAATGGATAATTCCTCTGGTTTGTATCATGCCTTTTAGTAACACCATTGCTTCGGAACAGTTTGCTGGGGCAGAATGGTGCCACCTCTTTTGGGGATATTTTTATTTCCACCTATGTGTAAGAACATGTGCTGAGTTTGCTCCTTCTGGGCAGAGATGCTGAGTGGAATAAGTGTACAGTTTTAAAGGATGCACCCAGGGTGAGACGAAAAGAAAATGGTGCAGCTTTTACAAAACTGTGCCCCATCCCTGTCACCCCAGTGCCACGTGTAGTGAGGATGTAGGGCTCAATTATCTCTCCAATGAATTTCTTCATATTTATCTGAGCCATGAAGACTCATGAGATGTACAGGGGATAAGCTCAACATGACATCTTTCTGTTTTGTTTCTTTTTTAAATGGTCATTTCTACCTCACATTTGACCCATTTTGGGCTGGATTGCTTCTCAGTAATCAACTGCCTCAATTGTTATGGCATTTAATGTGCTTGGCATTCATTGTGAAGCAGTGTATCCTCTTTTCCTTATCATCCCACTTATCTGCAGGAAATACAAAATAGTCAGAGCATGTGCATAGGAAATACCACCCCTGAAAGACAAAAGCAATTTCCCATTAGTAAACAAGTGAGGACAGGGAGGTGATGAATCTTGGGGCCATCCATGTATCATATTCAGCCTGATTCTGCTAGAATCATAGATCACAGAATGGTTTGGGTTGGAAGTGACCTTAAAGATCATCCAGTTCCACCCCCCTGCCATGGGCAGGGACACCTTCCACTGTCCCAGGGTGTTCCAAGCACCATCCAACCTGGCCTTGAACGCTGCCAAGGTTTTTTAATGAGAAATCTGCATTCATTTACTAAAGTATCACCTCCTGGCATAGACAAGGCATCCACAGTGATGAAAAAAAATCAGTTTTCATCCAGGCTTACCAGACCATGGACAATTAAGGGAAAGTAGTTGATGTGACGTCTACAGGAGAAAGTTGGAACATCTTCCATGATATGTAAAGGAATCCAAAAACGACATTAAAAAACTTTTGTACCTATCAGGATGTAATTATCAGCAAACATGTCAGTGGGAGGACTCTCTCCATAATTACAACTGCCCTGACGTGAGCTGGGGATGAGAAACACATGAATCCATAAAAATAAGTTGACCCTATATACATACATACTCTTATATACAGTGTTTATGAGTGAAAGCAAATGTAGCAAAGCCATGGCACATATGGAAGTAGAAAAGGTGAAAGAAGGAGATGGAAAGAAGAAGGAGGTATTGCAGCCTTGTGTGTAGCAAGATTCCAGCTCTTCCTGGGCACACTGACCTGTTTCCTGGTAAGGTGTTAAAACAGCAGGATCTGAGCTGGAAGCATCAGGGTTACAGACTAAGATGGCTTTAGAGTACCAGAGAAATGAAGGTGATTTCCTTTCCAAAACACAGAAGATGGTCAGGGTTTTTAAGTTCTTTCATGGAAATATTTTGGTCCACAACAAAGATGTTTTGATTCTGAGCACTGTTATTGTGTCTTGTAGGAGTTTAGTTAAAGATGATACGTGCATTTCCATTCAGTTATTTCCTGGGGTTTCCAAGCTGCAAAATTAATTCTTCATGTGGTGCAGAAAGGTGTTGGCTCCATCCCCAGTGTCCATGGCAGTAGTGCTCATGGAAGGTGTGGATCTGCGGATAAATCTGGTTGGCAGAAAGAATGAGGATATGTGGGAGCCTTATTGATGAGTTGTTGTGATTGGTCAGCTCTATCAAAACATTTCAGACCCTACAGCAAAACCCATCACTTTTCCTCAGAAAATATGTGGGTTTTTTAGTTGAAAAAGTGATTCTTTATCAGATATATTTACCAGAATTTTCTATGGCAACAAAAAGCACTTCTCACCACCTGCTGCTCATGGGTTTTATCATATAGAAAGGCAGGAAAATGATGTTTGAAACTGATTTGAAAAGGTCATCCCAGACACTGGTAGTAGCATGGGAGAGGGTGTGAGTGTGCCTGCAGAAGCAGATCCCTGAGCTGAGGAGGTGGATTAGACCTCAGACTAATCAGGACTACAATCTGAGTCATGAAAACACCTGAGGAGAAAAAAAACTGAGAAAAAGGTGCTGGTAACAGTGAGGCGGGTACAAGCTAGACAGGTCTGTGGTGAGAAGAGGTGAGAAGGGTGTGTGAGGCTGGGGACAGCTAGTACAGGCCTCCCTCCTGCAGAAGGGTGAAGGTTTAAGGTATAGATTCAGCTATGTTTATGTCTAACACACTGTATTGAAGGGCTCTGGTGCTGAAGTTACAGTGATGAAGCAGTGGGGAATCAGTGCAATGTACAGGAGCAACCTGGTCTAGTGGAAAGTGTCCCTGCCATGACAAATGATCTTTAAGATCCTTTCCAACCCAAACCATTCTATGATTCTGTGAAGTATGAGGCATTTGGAAGATCCAGGAAGAGTACAACAGACAGCCTAAACCCCAAACAATAGTCTAAATCAAGCACAGATTCCTCTTCTGCCATCTCACTGGGATATTTTATTGCACAGCAGCCGCCCACCCAGGCCAGGAAGTGCAATTCCTGCTTCAAATGTCATTGCACCACATGTTTCTGGAAAAGCAAAAAAACCCAGTGCATCCCAAAAAGCAGAAGGGCTGTCACGCCGCTGTAAATGCACCCAGTTGCTGAGAGTGTGGGTTTAGTGTAGCTCATCTCAGGGATGCGGGAAAGAGGATTCTCAAAGCAGACTGGTTGTAGGGCTTTGGCTGAGTTGTTTTGTGAAGTTATTCTGGGTTTTTTTGTGAGTAAAGAACCCTTCTGACAAATGTACCCCTAGCTTTGGACTGACAGCAAGGTGTTTCTTGGGTTTAGTAGGGGAATATTTTATCTCTGTCTGTCCTCAATGATGCAGTAGCTCATCACTTTGTGCCCAATTCTTTCCTTGGGATCAAACACACAACAGCAGTTCCTCATTTGGACTAAATGCCTCTGTTTGAGAGGCCAGATTTAATCTGCCCAGATATGTGGCCTTAATTTTATTTTTTAACTAAAAAAAAAAAAAAAAGTTCCCAAAAACGTAAAAGAGAGAATTGCTAGAGGGTGGCAGTAGGATTGTCATAGAATCATTGAATCACAAAATGGTTTGGGTTAAAGACTGTTCCAACTGCCCTGCCATGGTCAGGGACACCTTCCACTAGACAAGGTTGCTCAGATCCTGGCCTTGAACACTTCCAGAGGTGGGGAAGGAGATCACACACACTCACATAAAGCTGGAGTGACTTTCCTGGACCATACAGGCATGTTTCAGCTTTGCCTTGGTCCAAGTGAAGTCCTAATTCAGCTTGGTCTTGTTACGACCCCATGATTTTGTAAATAGCAGGGATTCTCAGGC
Source organism: Corvus kubaryi (assembly GCF_017639235.1). Taxonomy (NCBI): domain Eukaryota; kingdom Metazoa; phylum Chordata; class Aves; order Passeriformes; family Corvidae; genus Corvus; species Corvus kubaryi. The sequence goes on along the minus strand of NW_024580669.1, from coordinate 2,526,419 downwards.
ACACCACAGCCAGCAGCAGGATGTCACATTCCCAAAGGGGCCAAGCTCTGGGGTCACCTGGTGCCATAAATCCCCAGGAACCTGACTCCAGATTTTGTTGGGAGCAGAAGCTTAACTTGATTTTGTTTCAAAACTAAACTAACATGTGATTAATTTTTCAGTTGGATCCAAGTGTTTTCTTCTGAGGAGGTTTTTGATGTGATCATTTCACTTTGCTGTGGAATATCTGTGTGCTGGTGAGGCTGCTCCTCTTTCTCACCTAATTCACCAGCAAAAGTCAGGGAAAGCTGGGGTGGGAGGAGAATCTGAGCAAGAGAGGAGGCATTTTGGGGCTGATATGTCAAGAACAGAAAGAACAGCTGAGACTTATGGAGATCTGCTCTGACTTGTGAATGGGATTTGGACAAGGTCATACCCTACTTATCCGTGGAAAACAGAGGGACAAGCGCAGTTGTGGGAGTCACTGTTGCTTATCTTGAAGCACTGTGCACGTGCTGAGAGCTGAATTTACTCAGATTTTCCCCTCCCACCCTTACAGTAACAGTTTGCTATTTATGTTTTGATTTACAGCACAGGTGAAATAGTAAAGAACGTGCATCCTCCAGCTTCCGTTTTCAGCTCCCCTGTCCCTCCTCCCCCTCATGCCAGGGGAGGGTGTCAGAACAACTACAGACATTGTTATTAAAACAATTAAAACATTGTTTAAGTAAATAAAGAACTCCTGAAAACATCTCTTTTTCTCCTTGTCCCCCCAAACAATGCAAGGTGATTCTCTGCAATGTATTTTGTAGTGAAATTGGAAAGGATGGTGCTTTTACCAAATCTCTTCATTAGAAAATTCAATTATATAGACTCTGACAGTTTTTCCAGTTCCTAGTCATTAACATTGTCTTTCTGCCTTATTTATAGACCAGATTCAAACCCCAAGGAAAGTAAATAAAGGTTTCAGTGCATTTTGATTCGGTCTGTTGTACTTTGGCAGAGCTGTAAACCCTCCCGTCCTCAGCTTGTTTCTCTCTATCTGCAATACCTGTGTTAGCTCATGGGGGTTTCAATGCAGAAAAAACACCCATAAGCTGATCTCTGAATTTACTCAGCTTCTGGCAGGTGAGACCCCCCATGTGGGAGCCATCCCCTCTTGCCTCAGAAGCTGGGATGCCAGACAGACACCTCCACCTGAACCAGGCCTGGCTTCCCTCAGCCCTGGGGGGAAAGAGGCATTTGAGGCCACCAGGCATTTGACCCATTTTAGTCAGCAACATGGGGATAATGGAAATTGAAAACCCAGCAGGTTTCTTTCTTTCTGCTGTGTGTGAAGAGAGCCTGGGGTGAATAGTCCACATGCAAATGTGTATGGAGGAGGCAGGAGAGTGAATTTCTGATGCTGGGTGTCAGGGATTGGTTTCTTTGGGTGGAGAGGAGAGGGAAGGGGCCTTCAGTGTGTCACAGTTTGGGATTTTGTGAGTGTACCTGGACACCAAAGGGTGTGGCTGAGTCTTTCTCTGGCCTGTGGTGTGTGCAGGAGGAGGGACAGCACATTCCCTGTGCTCTGCACTGCTTAGCTGAGCTGGGACAGCGATGCTGAGGTGAAGCAGATTTTTGTCTGCATGTTCATGATTTAGCTTTTCTCACAGTGGGAAGATGAACTCATGAAGGTTTGCTTAAGCAGCCATATGGTGATATCAAAAAAACCAAACCAAAAAACCAGAAACTAAATTAGAAACTAAAACAGCAACAAAACATCCCCAAAACCTGATTTTCAGCACTTTGGGCAAAAATTAATTTTCTCTGTGTTTTATATTTCATTTTTCCACTCACTGTGTGTCCTATATCCCTCCCAGTCAGGGAGATAACTAAGGGCAGAAGCACAGAAAGAAACTGGTGGATAAATGATAAAGTTGATGTGAGTTCAATGGTGAGTGGAGTGGAAAGATATGGAGAGGTGGAAAGTCTCCCAGGAACTGATCTGGAGCTCTGACACTGAGAACAGGACACCAGACTATAAATGGGAAGAGGACTTTCAGCCTAACTGGAGCCAGACCTTCTTTATTTAAGTAGAAGTGCAGTTTTAAATTGAATATGACTGAAGAAGAGAAAATTATATATCAGAGTTTATTATAGGCGGTGGCTGGAGTCCAGAGGCACTGGGAGTGGGAAGGACATGGAAGCTGGAGTTGGGATGGTGTTGACAAGAGATGGCACAGATGTGGCACCTGAGATTGAGGGAAACAAACAAACAAACAAAAAAAATAATTGGGGGTGATTGTGGTGAAGCCATGGCAACAAAAATTGATGGAGCAGAGAATGAAGGCAGAAACTGTAGATCTGCCAGCACCTGCTTTGCAAAAGAAATATTTCCAATTTTAGTATATATTTATGTAATTAACAGAATAAACAGGAATCTGCAAAGGTGTGGGAAAAGCTGAATTACCTGAGATATTCCTGGTGCTGTTCATTGTAAAATGTGAGCTGGGTCAGGTGCTCACAGGGGCAGAGATTCCTGAAGACTTCCTGGGAGGATTTCAGGCAAGGAGGAGGCAGCTGAGGGCTGTGGACCAGAGCTGGGCTCGTGGTGTTGGGGTGCCTAAAATGAATTCTCTGGATGGTCAGACATCTTTTTGCAGTTCCTTTCTGCTGAGCCTGAGAGGAAACATCCAGTGCAGAGGAGTGAGGAGAAAACAGCGATTCTCTTTAAATAATGGCGCAAGATCTGGAGAAACGTGGGACAATCCTAGATCAAAACTAGTTTCCTAAAATACATAGAATCATAGAATAGTTTGGGTTGGAAGGGACCTTAAGGATCATCTCATTCCCACCTCCTGCCATGGGAAGGGACACCTTCCACTATCCCAGGTTGCTCAGTGCCCCATCCAGCCTGGCTTACATCTCCAAAGTCCATTTTGTCACATGGAAATTAGGTGTGCATGTCCAGTGTGGACTCCAGTTATGATCTGAGGTTTCTGAGGTAAATTTCCCCACTTTTTTGAGGAGTGGTAACACCAAGCACACAAGAAGCTTCACTGCTGACAGATGGCCAGACAGATACCACAAGGATGATGTGTAGACACAGTCTGCTGGGTGGCAGAGGGGTGACTGAAATGCTCTTTTCCAGCCCAACATTTCTGTAATCCAGGGTCCAAATACCCTGAGCAGATTTCTGGATTAAACAAAGACATTAAATACCTCTACTGCTGAATGAGGTTCATCACAGCATGAAACTGTGCCTGCAGAAGGAAGGATCTTCATAAGGCTGTACCCCTCCATGGGATTTTTCTTTCTGTTTCAGAGAAAGAAAGTAAAAAAATACGTGCAGATGCTGGCACTGGCAGGAAGTCAGTGCATTAAAAAACATCCTGGTACAAGACGATGAAGTATTTAAGGAACACTCCACCTGTGTCATTAAAAAAAGCACCAAAAACACCCAAAAAGCCATAGCAAGAAATCTATGAACCAGTGCCAAAATCATGCAGAAATACAGAAATTGCTGTGCTAATGAACAAGAGGAAAAAGGAGAGGACATATTGTAGCTACATCTCAGTTCAAGATACTTTTATTTCCCTTGTTACATCGAAAATCTCTTGAAAGAATTTTGTGTTCAGTGTTTGATAAACAGGGCGCTGCCACCTCTAGCTTGGTCTGTGTTTGTTAGGAGACAAAACCTGAAAATACAATATTAAAAATTATAAATAAGTACAGTAGGGATAAATACTTCAGAAACATTTCTTTTTAACTTGTGTGGCCCAGATCTTACAGAAATGAAGGAAAATAACCAGAAGCTTTCCAGGAAAATAAGGAAGCAAAATTGACAAGTTTCTCTTAATACGCTGGACCCCAAAAATGCAGAAAAAAAGAGAAAAGTTTTACAAAGGAGAGTAAACTGAATAGTTGGGCATTTTTTTAACAGTACAAGTGAGAAAAATTGTTTTGTTTCAGGACCAGACTTGACAAAAATTCATTAAATGTGAGGAAAAAAAGGGGTTTGGCCTGGCTTCAGGGACAGGGCCTGGAGGGTTTTAATCAAAATAAAGATTTGGTGGGTCTGCTCTGCTTCTCTTTCCATTTTGCAAGGAATTCATGTTGTCTGCAGGAAAACAAAAGGCATGTCCGAGAGAGATTCTTCTCTTTTTTGTAAGAAGCTGTGTCCTCCTTGATGAGCAAATTAAAAACTGCTCAGTGGTGTTCCTGTGCATTGGACCTTTTTTCCATTTCTAAGCAAATTCCAGAGTGGATGGTTTTGGTGTGAAGTCCTCACCCAGCTGTTTGTCACTGTCTTTCCAAGCTGTCATCACTGTTAGGCACGAATGCATCTGCTCCTGAGTCAAACCCTAAAATCTGGGTCCTTTTCACTGGATATCTGAACATCAGTGGTAGGACTGACCTTGGCCATCTTTGTGTAACCACAGGACCGAAACAGCAGCTCCAGGATGGGTTTGGCTTTATTTAAAATATTCTCTTTAGGATGGGAAGATGCACCCCTACAAATGTTTATATCTCCGTGCTGGGTGTTCTGGGAGCTGGGGTGGCAGCCCATATGTGCAGTGCAGTTGTCTCTGTACATCCATGTGAATCCACCCTTAATCTCTTCCCAGGCAGCCAGGCTAGGATTTCCCAGCCTCTTTGTCCCAGCCAAAGTGCAGTTGCTGCATGCCACCCCCACACATCATCATCATCATTCCTGCTTGGGACAGGCCCTCGCATCCCTGCCAGGTCAGTCAGACCAGGGGGTGGATGCAGCTGCAAACTCGCTGGTCAAGCAGAGAAAATAGAGGTTTCTTTTAGACAAATTTGCTCTAAAGAGACATCAGGCTGTGCTGGAAGAGATTGGGAAGTTGCAGTGTGACATGGGGTGAAAAGCTGAACCATATCCTTGGGCACAGCCTGTGTTTATGTCATGTTGAAGGAATTGTTATGAGGAGACCTAAGGGGATAGCAAAGCACAATTTCTCTGTTTTTAAGGCCCAGCTATACATGTGTCTGCCAGAAAGGTTAAGGATTCCATCCTAGAGTCCACGGATGAATGTAGTGACCACTGGCATTCTCAACAGCTCTTTCCTGCAATTCCCCAGTGGGATGGACACCAACCCTTCCACAGCTGTAAATCTGTTCACCTGTATTCACTCCACTGCAGTTTAATCATGTTTAAGATCTGAAAATAGACCTGAGGCTCTGGCCTTGCCTTGTGCCTCACAAATGCAACAAAAGAAACCCCTGAGCTCAGCAGAGTCCAAATAGAATTTGTAGGGTATATATAGGAGAAAGGTCTTGTTATCAATACACACCACTTGTTCCAAACACAGCTTCACAAGACATCCCAGGGGGGTTTTTAAGAGAAACACCCATCCCTGTGCCTGCCACTGGTCCTAGAAAAGCCTGAAAGCCTCAATTTCCAGAGGGCAAAGTAATGCTTTGCCCAGCCCTCTGTGTCTGCAAGTGATGGGAAAGGGTCTGTGTGGGAAGCGTCACCTCACTTTTGAAATCAAGTGGTTCCAGGAAGTTCTGGGAGGCTCTTTAGTTGCATGGAGTCTGGTATTGTCCCAGTCCCATCAGAGACTACTGGTCCTGGCTTGCCTCCCCCTCTCCCTTCTCCACCTTTGTGAGATGTTGATGGGGTGGCTGACTGTGGAGAGAGTGAAAATTAAATGGCTCTGCAAATTCCCCTCTTTTTCCTCCTCTGATCCACATCCTTGTCAAAGGAAAGTGAGATATGCTGGGTGGCACCCAGAGAGGTTCTGAACTTCCTCCTTCATGAGCAGGCTGGTTTGAGCTCCTTTGAAATAACAGCTGATATGGGCACCCAAAATGAGTCACTCAGGGGAGTTATTTACATCCCCATTCCCTCCTGTTTGGTCTGTAGGATGTGAGGAGTCCAGGAACAGAGAGAGGGACTTCAGCCATCACTGCTGGTGTTCAGTGTTGGTCCTGAAAGCTGCAGGAAGGCCTTGAGGTGTGTTATGCTCATGTGCATGTCTCCACCAGCCTTACAAACAGAACTCTGCAGGGTCAGGACCTGCCTCTTTTGCTGGGAGATGCCTTGGAAAGGGGGTGAAAGAAAGTTCATACCCTCCAGCTATAACTCCTGGATCCTTTCCCTCTCAGTGATACTGATCTGAAGATTATGAACTCGTTTTGCAAGCACAGTTTTGCCTCAAAAAAAGAGAGAGAGCTGGAAATGTTCCCTCTGACCTCGAGAAAATGAGTTTGATGACATTAGGAAAGCAGCATCTCAAACCCAGAAATCTTTCCCTTTTCATTTGGCCCTTGTTCAGTAAATTGCCATCTTTACTGTGTCCTACATGCATCCATTTTCAGTCAGTGAGAGGCAAAAGCACAAATCCCACCACAGGCAGCTGTCCTCCACCCAGATCTTCCGCTGACTGGGACCAGGAGCTCATTTCTTCCTCTCTACTTAACCACAATTGATTAAGGATGTTAAGGAGCTTATTACTTCCTAATATCATCTGAGAATGATTTCCATATTTTGCATTATTCTCCAGAGTGGGCAGAGCTCTCCTGTTCCAGCAAAGTGGGGTGCAGCATTGCTGAACCCCAATTGCACCGTATTTAATGTTTCTCTGGAGGAGAGGTTGCAGGTGGCCTCTTACAGAAAGCTGCTTTTCATCCTTGGTTTTCAGATACCTCACAGTATCCTTTCCACTGGGAAATTAAGCAGACAGTCTCCATATCCACTGCAGCTGTTTCTGGTGTTAAATTAAACTGCTGCTATTACAGCGAGCCGTGCTGGAGCTGAGTTGTGTTGTTCCTTAATTGGTTATGGCCGTGGATGCCAGCCAAGTAGCAGTTTGCTGGATATCTGACCTGGAAAACAGATGTTTGGGCCAAAGCCAAGGTGGTTTCAGGAAAGACAGTGGGAGAGAAGCAGGAAACCAGTTATCTGTCTGATTTATTAGGCAGGGTAAAGAAAACCACCCCAGGGCAGAGTGCTCACATGAGGCTGGTACAGCAGTAAACTCTGGTTTTAGCAAGCTCGAGCCAGCCTTTGCAAGGCTTATAAGGGCAGCTGTTGGTTTACCAGTGCTGACTCTCAGTGTGCCAAACCTATGTGCTTTGCAGCTGGTGGAAAATTCTCACCTGTTTGCTGGAGGCTGCAGAGCATCTCCTGCCATAAATTGGTTTATGTGAAGTCCCAGCACAAGTCTTTTAGATTTGATACATTGAAGGGATCTATTGAAGTTTTAATGGCTTGAGGAATCTGGTCAAAACCAGCTCTTAGAGTGAAGGTGCTTCATGTGAACAGATCATACCCAGGTATTCCCATTTACTCTCGAAGGAGGGAAATCTTGCATTGGTGTTTCCAGCTCAGGATCTGAGGGTGCCAATTTCCCTCTGTTCCTCTCTCAGGAGCCCAGGTGACTGCCTGGGGATGCAGATGCTGTAGACATCTGGGTCTTGGTGAGATCTACCCCACTGTGTCTTCACAGAACCACAGGCTGCTTGAGCTTTGGAGTGACCTCTTCTTGTCCCCCTCTCCTGTCCAAGCAGGGACACCAGAAGCTGCCCTGGGTCATGCCCAGATGGCTTTTGAATATCTTCAAAAATGAAGACTCCACGTCATCTGTGGACCTGATCAGGAAGTGCTTGATTGCACAGAGCCAAAATGAAGCGTTGCACTGGAGGGGAGGGAGGGAACATCCAGCATTTAAGACGAAGGAAAGTTTTAAATGTCACTGTTCAGGGAGCTGATCCACAGACCTGAACTGATGTCTTGTAGCACATCCAAGCAGTGATTTCTGGAGCAGTGATATGAGTATTTAGCAGGACAAGAGGCTTTCACAGTTCTAACTATGTTGTGAATTCATTGATTTAATTGAAGTGTGATGAATTCTAGCCCTAATTTTATTTCTTTTGTACCTGAGTCAATAGTGTCACCACATTTTATTGCTGAGGAGCCATCAAAAGAACTTTGGATTCTTTTAGCAACACTTGTGTTCTTAGATGCCCAACATATTGATTATAATTATGACAGCCACTCTGAGCTTTTAAAGGTGAATTTTGAAAGTCCTGGTAAGGGAATGCTTAACCCTTTGCACTTCCTCCTGCTCCTGCCTGTGGAACAACAGGATCCTAAAGCAAAAAGTGTAGGAACTGGGGAATTGGAAGAGGATCATAATCTTCTCTTGTCCAGCAGTGACCAAAATTGGTGGAGTATGGTAGAGGCAGAGAGGACATTTCTGTTCACACACACAGGTACAATGAAGATATTTTAGCTGTTGGCTTTAGTCTTTGGCCATCTTTAGCTTTCCACACTGATGCTACAGAACATACAACTCCTTGGATTTCTCTTCTGCTGCTGGAGACCCTTTGATTTGTTTTTCCTTTTGTCTTTAGACTAAGTAAGCTTCTTATTTTTTGAAACAAAGAAAATGTCTAAATAATAATAAATGTCTGCATCACACAGAGAGGGGAAAAATATGTCTATACTTTCTTTTTTTTTTCTGATGAAGAGATTTTTCCCTTCTTGATCAGGTTTCTCTGCTTCTCACAGTTGAGGCAGACATTTTAGCCTTTTCTTGCCATGGAGCACTCATAAACCACTCACCGTATTTCTCTGCAGTGCCACAGGTCTACCTGTGTTTGAGGATCTATCTAAATGCAAAGGGCTCTCCAAAGCAGCTTTGTCAGGCACTTGGCTAATGTGAAACATCCTTCAAGATGCTGCCCTCATCCAGGGGAGACCAAGATCATCCTAATCTCCTATACCCAGCCCCAAGCGGTGCTTTGCCTTCCCCATCAGCTTCTGGAAATTTGCAGAAGTGCTGATGTTTTCCTAGTGGAGGGCAATGCCACATGCAGAGGTCCATGACCTGTGCATTCCTAGGGATACACAATGGACATGAGCCACAGGATATTTTTCTCTTTCTCTGCCCCATCCATCCAAGTTGGTTTATGACTTTTTGCTGTTTTCCTGAAAACTCAGCCCAGTTGTTGGCTAACACACCCAGGAGCTCAAATGGGAACAAGAGTCTTCAGATACTGTTTATTGTATAAACAGGCCTTATATAGGGTAGCAAATTCAGGGAAACCTCCTGGGAAGGCAAAATCTCTGTCAGAGAACATGGACAGTTGTCTTCTTGAGCCATCTGTGTCGGAAAGTGTTGGAATGTGAGTGCTCAGTGCTTGTGAATACTCAGCCAGAAGAGCTGGTGTTCCAGTCCCAGCAATAACTGCATCTGTTTGTCTTTGTTTTATAAAACAGGAGGAAGGAGAAGATCCCATCAGATCCAGGATACAAGTGGAACAGCAACCTGCTGTGACCTGGCCATGCGCTGATTGGAAGTTGTTCTGGGTTTTGTAGCGGCCCCAAACTTTTGTACAAGGGGCTGATGGAAACTCATCCCTCCACACTGCTGGGGAAGAGAGAAGACACTCAAGCAAAGGGCTACATCTTGGTTCCTCAAGATTTCCTCTCCCCTTGATGGTTTTGCCTCCTGTCTCCTCAAACAGAAAGGCAGGTTTTGAAGTGAACCCGGCCAGAGGAGCAGTTACCCTCATTCTTTCAGCTGAGAAAGTCCTTTCCATGTTGTCCACAACTGTGATGAAAAGAGAAGCTCCTCTCCGAGACTGAACTTATCCGTCAGAAAAGTACCATTTACAGGTAAGAAAATGCTATTCCCAGCAAAGAACCTGGAACATCTTCCATGTGAGGCCAGAGAAGCATCCCTTCAGAGAGATCATTTTTGTGTGTAAAATGCAGAAGAGACTTGGCTGCATCCCACACCACGAGTCATTCAGCCTTTTGCTGTTGTGCTTGAACAGTGTGTCATTGTCAATATATTTGGCAGATAACAGCTGGTGATAGCACTGATGTCCTTTAACTCTGGTGGTCCAAGGCAGACATCTGCAGCCGAGTTCAAAGTGCCTCTTGCTCCCCATTGACAGGAAGAGAAGCCAGGAATGACAAGCTCAGATGATGAGACAAAAGTTGGGTAGCAAATCTCAGTTTTGGGCCCAGATGGTGCAATGATGGGCACTAGCTACTGCAGTTAATAATTTCTGGTTTCACTAAATCTTCTCTCTGAAGGCTTTGAAAGACCTTGCAGAGAAAATTCTGTAGTGTTTAAACCCAAAGGTTTTGCAGTGTTTCCTGGCATCTTCATTTTATTTGTTTCTCTTTTCCGCTGCTTAAAATAATCCCAAGGTGCTGTTTTTTCTGGTGGGGTATTTTGTTTCACTGTCTATACAGTGTGGTTCATAGGAGCTGAACTTTCTCTTTATAGCTTGTGAATATTGTTCAGCACCCAGGAATGCCCGAGAACCTTTCCATGCTGTATATAAATAGTGCACAGCTATTTCACAGTTTCATGTTCAGCTTGCAGGCTTCCAACAGTATTCCCAAACCCCTCTCTATTCCTGTAGCATTCAGGTTCTTGATGTGACTCAACACAAATTACAGCAGAGGTTTATCCCAAGCCAAGAAAGCTCTGATTTGACTCCTGTGCATTGTCATCCTCGTTCCTGACGGTCAGCGTGAAGTCATCAGTGCTCAGAGCTGCTCTTGTGGGTTTTTCCAGCCCTGTGATGAGTTCAGCTCCGTGGTTAAGGCGACAGCTGAGTTTCACTACCTTGGGCACATCCAGCAGCGCTGGGTCAGTCCGTGGAAGGAAGTCAGAGAGGCTCCAGCTGGATGGATAACTAGCGGCCGGCGTCCCGCTGTCCGACGGAGATAAGGGGCTGGTTAAAACCAGGAGAATTTTTAGACTCTCTCCCAAGTGTCGCCTGTCTTTTGTTTGGCACAGGACTTGTCATGTCTCCCTTCCTGCGTATTGGTTTGTCCAACTATGACAGTGGCCCTTACCTGCCATCCCAGGGGGAGGTGATTAACCCCTACTGTGCTGTGATGGTTAAAGAAGCCGTGGAGTCAGGTAAGTGGGGATGGGTTGAATGTGGATGGGGGCTTTTATAAGTCATGTCTATGCTTTTCTGTGTCATTTCATGTGTGTAGGTAACATGCTGGTAAACCATAGAATGAACCATGAAATAGGTTGGCTCGGAAGGGACCTCAAAGATCATCCAGTTCCAACCCCACTTTATAAGGGTTCGTGAAGTCCTTTTTGTGTTCCAGCACAGTGGAAGTTTGGGTTTGGCGTGGTCTGCAAGGCAATCTGATTTTAAGAGAATGCCCAACAAATCCATGTCTTCAGTTTGAGTTTATTATCAGCTACATTACAAGCCCCAGCATGTGACAAGGCAGATGAGCTGAGCTGTATTTGGTTTCACCCTTCCACGAGCAGTTGTTGGTTTTTCAGTGGGACTCCAGACAGGTGAAATCTGAGTGTCCTAAAATATTCTGGCAGGGCCATCTTTGTTAATCACATTTTTCGTGGGGGAGAACTGACAGGCCCAGCCACCTCCATAATTTAAAAAAAAAGGCACTAAAACAGTCCAGTCTTTGCAGGGAGAGTTAATTTCTCTGTGTAATTGCTGTGCTGTGTAAAAAGTTTGAAAATGAAACCTCCTGAGAAGCTGCTTGCTGTGTCTGGATCTATGGATTGTTTCACATTTTTCCCGATTCTCATCAGGACACTGATGAGTCCTCCTTCAGAAAACATTTATTATATGTCTTATGCATGAAAATAATTCCATTGAAAGGGTGGAAAGTTCCCCAGTTGTGCTTTTGAAGAATCATGAAGAGCAAGACCTTCAGTGTTAGGGAATTACTCATGTTGGCTGATGTTTAGCTTAAATCTTTGATAAATTTCTAATTTTCCTGCTGTGATTCTTTGAAAAATAAAATCCACTCAGAAATCCCTATTTATTGAGAATCTCTATGACTCTAATCCCCAGAGAATGTTAAAGTAGTTTAAAAAAATTAGAATTTTAAAATAGTTCAGTATTTCACTGGGGTTCATTTTTTGTTTAAGAGTCAGCATTTATCACACTGAACTTTGTCTTGCCTTAGATGATACTTAAAATAATAATGGAAGATGTGGTGAATAGTAAATTCAAAAGGAAAGAAAATACTACATGACAAGATATCCCAAAGATCTCACTTTTATCAGAAAATACGTTCTATTTTAGCTCTGTGCAGAGCTTGGCTGTTTGCTTTAATGAGGCTTTTGAAAGCCATAACTCAAATTGAAATCTGTGTCAGTTCGAAAGTGAATAAAATCAATTTGGTCAGAACAGACCTATATTTATTTGTCTGACACAGAGCTGAAAGTGTTTTCTGGTATCCAACAAACACAAAAGTACTTTCTAAGGGATATAATTTTTGTGCTCCTCAGAGTCAAGGATCATAATTATTATAATAATTAGAATTATTTTAATTATTACTCTAATAATTGTAATTATTGTAATTATCATTATAATAAATACCAAGAAGAAATTAAAAATTGTGTTTGATGGAACCTTTCTCCATTAGCGAGGACTGAACATAGGAAAAGTGACATTCTGCTATTAGGAGATTTCTGTTTGCTGGGATGTAATTTCATCTGCTTACTGTTAAGACCGTGGTGGGACAACCAGAGGGACACATCAGTGAAACTCTTGGGACAGGTTCACCTCAGACTCCCCTCCGAGGGTGGGCTGAAGCACCCTTGGGAGGTGTTAATCTGCTGCTGCTGGAGGGTGTTTAAATGTGTGGATGGCCAACTTTACCTTAAGGGGACTCAGGAAAGTGAGGCCACCACAGGATCCATCTGCCCTATAATTCCTGGATGTTGATGTCTGTGCAATCCCAGCCTGAGGAACACATCCATGATGAGTGTGGTGAATCACACCTTGGAAAAGCCCCGTGCTCTCCCCTGACCAGACAGACCAACCAGAGGTCCGTGTCTGACGTATGAGCCTGACTGTAAATGCCAGGAATGCTCTCAACATGACCATTCCAAGGAGCTGTCATGCTCTAACAGGCTTCAAGAAGGCAAAAGGTCTCCAGACAAACATTAGCTGAACATATTTGAGGTAGAATCATGGAATCATTAAGGTTGGGAAAGACCTCTAAGACCATCAAGTCCAGCTGTTAATCCAACACTGCCAGTTCCACCACTAAACTGTGTCTTATCCCTGCTTCATGATTTTATTTTTTGGCCATAGTTTGTTCTCCAACTCCCTGATTTGACAAAGCACTTGCTACTCAGTTGTAATGGGATTAAAAAAAAAAAAAAACAAAAACATATATATATATATATACTGGTTCTTTGATATGCAAATTTTGGCTAAAATTTTAGCATGACCAAGAAGTAGGAGTGGATCAGCTGCACAGCTGGTGTGAGATGCAAATCATCCTGACCACCAGCCTTTTGCTCTGACACTTGGCCATTAAAATGTTTTTCAGGGCAAAAATGATTACTGAGCATGGCAGGACAAGTCTAAGTGTCCATGGCCAGGTTGGATGGGGCTTGGAGCAACCTGGTCTGGTGGAAGGTGTCCCTGCCATGGCAGGAGGATGGAACTGGATGGTTTTTAAGGTCTCTTCCAACCTAAACCAAGCTGTGGTTCTATGTTTAGCATTGGCAAAGTGTGGGGATTTTTGGTTTTGGATTTTTTTTGCTTGGTTGGGTGTGTTTTTGCAAACAGAACAGTGGTAGATGATAAATGTGTTTGGTTTCCAAAAACAGGGAGTTTGACTTTGGGTTCATGCCAAAGGCTGTCTCTTGTTGACCAGACATAACGAAAAAGTCATTGGTACAGAGGTTCCCAGGGATCTGGGAGTGATGAGCATCATCTGTGGACACAGGGATGTCACAGCAAGATCACCCCAAAGAATTTCAGAAGTTCTGGATAGATCTTGGGCAGCCTTTTAGATTTTTCCACTTGCTTATTTTGTAAAAGGGACCCTGGCACATCATAGTACAATCTTTAAAAAAAACAACCCGAAACAAATAAAAAACAAACCACACCTCCATACAGTTGGAAGTGTTACAGCAATTTATAATTGATGACAAAATATTTCAGACATTATATGTGCCTCTCAGATATAAAAAGAGTCTGCCCTTTAAAAGTGGCTTCTGCCTTCACAAGCCACCTGGCCAGGTGCCATTTTGCCACCTGCCTTGGTGACATTTGCTTCATGGAAGGTCCTGCTCCGTGTTTGAACTCAGCAAAGCCTCCAGGAAAAGCACTCCCAGCTACAGTGGAAGCTGCTCCCTGGGAAAGACAGTTGCTATTTCATTTTTCAGGAGCCCGGGGTTAGATTAATCCCTGGCAGAATTCCACAGCCATCAGCGGGGATGCAGCAGGGGTGATTGTCTGATCCCATATATCGGGCAGTTCATTCACATTGCAGGGTTTGTTTATTTAAGCCTGGTGTTCTGGAGTGCAATGCAAACGAAAGCACTTGTTTTGCAAGTGCTGTGCTTCACATCTGTGGTTTTTTCACTGATGCACCAAAGAAATAATGGTCCCTTACTGAGACTTCTGTTTTCTGGGATGCTGGGAAGTTTATGTCTCATTTTTGTCTCTGATTTTTTATGCTTTTTGTTGAAAGAGTGTGTTGGATATATATTTGCAAGCTTGATGGGAATGAATTAAGTCTGAAGACAATGAGCTCAGTATAGGATTGCCTCAATCTGCCTATATGAAAACTCAGCCTCGTGACAGAGGTGGATTCACCTTAGACTGAGGTGCTCTGAGCTTTGGGGAAATCGAATTTGTGCCTAAAATTCAGCTGCACAACTGCTTATCACACCAGGCAGGAGGTTGAGAAGTTGTTTTGCGCTGCAGGAATGATCTGGGAATCAGATCATTTGTCCCAGGGAAATAGTGGAGGCACCATCCCTGAAAGTGTTCAAAACCTGAGTAGATGTGGCCCTAGATGATGTGGTTTAGTGGACAAGGTGGGTTTTGGGTGAAGATTGGACTTGGTGATCTCGGAGGTCTTTTCCAACTTTAATGATTCAACAATCTCCGCTCAATTTGTGATGCAGACCAGTGCTGATGGTCAGAGCTTAAATCGAGTTTACATGATGGGACCAAATGCAGAACTGCTTTGTGTGAGCCAGGTGTGGTGTCATGGGGTGGAATTTCAGCCAGCCAGTGCTGATTGCAGGATGCTGTCCTCAGGAAGCTGCACCTCAAATCAGTCTAGTGAGTGTGGCTTATGTAGAAGCTCTGGCAGCCATTTCTCCATGTACAGAGTGGTCAAGGGAGATTTTTGGTATAATCTCACGGCCCTGATATTTGTTCTTTCCTCAGTAAACATTCTCTCATTTCCTGAGGTGAATATCACATAATTGGGAATCACTGTTGCCTTTCTTTTCCTTCTCTCCTGTTTTCCATAACATTGGAGCATATTTGCCAGTTTTAATCTATCCTGAAGGTGTGGCACAAGCCTCAGATATCCTGGAGTTCCTGCCTGTGTAAATCAAAGCTGAGCAGAGGGAAGAAACCTGAATTAGTCCTCTCATAGAGGGAAAAATATTCTTCAGCACATGTCACCTTCCAGGCTATCAGCTGCATATTCTTTTCCAGCTGTGTGAGAGGAGGGAAGTGCTGGGATTACTGGACATAGGAGCAGGGTCTTTAGACGGGGGTCACAGGTCTCCTGCTTTTTTCTCTTATTCCTTCAGCTTCAGCATTTGATGGGTTGAACATTTGCAGAGGGTAATTGTGATATAGAATTTACCTTGAGTAAGCATCCAATACTTTTATGGGGCTGTATGGAGTAAAACTGGCTCTGTGAGATAAATAAATCTGGCTGAGACTCTTTTCAGAGAGACCCAATTAGAGAGAACCCTCTGCAAGCCTCAGAGATGCCCATTCTTTTACCCATCAACATTTTAAGATGCTGTGAGGGAAGAGGAATTAAAACATCAGGGGAAGTTTGCTTCGTTGAAAACTCTACATCCCTGTGGGGTGGTTGCAGGTCTGCAAGACAGTTCATGTTTTAACACCCCTTAGTTGGCTACTGGGCTGGGCATGTGCTCCAGCAGAACCTTAATCCCAAAGTGCACCCAGCTTTTTGGGGGTCTGAAGCAAACCTGTCTCATTTTGCAGTGCCTTGGGACAGAGGATGAACAAGGTGGCTGTCTGGGATGAGATTCACCTGATTAGAAGTGCATATTTATGGTGTTGGAGTCTGCATTAGAGATCTCTTCTACGGAGCTGACGGAGTCTAGGGTGGAAATTACATTTTTTTAGGGTAGATGTCTGTATTTGGTAACATGAACTGTCCTCACTCCATGGATTTGTATTCTCCCTCTTGACAGAGAATGGCCAAGTGTACGTGCAGAAGAAGCCCACCATGTATCCACCCTGGAACAGCACTTTTGATGCCCACATCAACAACGGCCGGGTCATGCACATCGTGGTCAAGGACAAAAGCGCTGAAATGGTCTCAGAGACCACGGTGGAGCTCAAGGTGCTGGCAGAGAGGTGCAAAAAGAGCAATGGGAAGACAGAGATATGGGTGAGCATCGCTGTCCTCTCCTGCAGGATATGCTGGGGAGCTGCTGCAGGGTAAGGGGATGCCTTGTGTCCGTGCCAGGCTGTGGCTGTCACCAGCAGGACAGCAGGGACTGGCTGCCACCCAAGGAATAATGTTTTGAGACTACTTGGGTGTGACTTGAGGGAGAGACTTGTCAGAAGAGAAGAGCTTGGCACTTTTATTTTACCTGCTGCTGCTGTGTTGAAATGTGCCCTGCGCTAGTGAGGATCCTGCTTCAGGTGAGCTGTGCCCACAAATTAATCTTTGCTGAGGAGACTCACTGGGAACAAGTGGTAGTATGAGTGGCTGAACATGAGTTATTTTATTCTCTCTGGGGAAACAGCTTTAAAAATTTAATCTAATGTCAAGTAGCTGATTCACAGCTGCCTGAGTTCAGTTATGTCAGAGCAACTCCTTAAAAATCACTGAAGTTACGGTGGAGTAAATTTGAACAGTCTTCACAAGAGTGCTAAACGTAAGGTTGTGTTGCCTGGCAGTCCAAGCAAGAAAGATCTTGACAGAAGTCTTTAAAATGTAGTATCCAGTTTATACGTAGTCCAGTGGATTCAGATTTCCAAAAGCAGTTACGGATAACGAGTCAGGTAGGTGGGAATTGCCAAGTCCAGTGGGAAGGCCCCTAAAAAAATGCCTGAGTAAGCTTGTAGCATCCCTCACGTTGACTGTAAAGAAGTTAGACTTGCAGAACTGAGTGCCTAAAAGATTTCAGCATCAGCTGTCTGAAGCTGGCTGGGTTTTCTGAAGTGCTCCCACTTTCCTCTTGCAGGGTCCATTGGGAACAAGTTTTCTCTATAGATAGTACTGGTGCTAATCTGGTGTCTCAAAACTGCCTACATCTTCTGTGGTTTAATCACATTCATCTCTCCTATCATGCTGCTCTGCTTGTTTGATATGAGGTGATCAGCCCTCCTCTCTCTGCAGTTGCTCCTACCCTGCCTTGTTGCCTCACATGGGTATGAGCAACCCAAAAATCAGCATTCATTGCTGTTCATCAGTTCCCACTGGGAAAAGGAGATCGCTTGAAAGTCATCTGAAATGATTTTTCCTTCTCTGAGTGACTATTTAATGGACTTTTTTTCTTGTTTTTCACTTATCTCAACCAGCTAGAACTGAAACCTCAAGGGCGAATGCTGATGAATGCAAGATACTTCCTGGAAATAAGTGGCAAGTGATTGTGTTTGTTAATTTATAGCTGTGATTTCTGGGCTGTGGGGAAGATGTGGTGTCTTCACTAAAAGCAGTGCCTATGTTATTACTGACTGCTCCCTAACAACAGACATAACTATTTGAAACAAAAACTCCAGAAAAGTCATTTTTATTGTGTGGTGGGGATGAAGACTGACTATTCTTCTGTGATTTGCAAGGCCGAGTTTTGGCTGGTTTACCACTAAATGGCAGATATTCCCATTATGCTAAACAAGACAGAACAGATACATAAGAAGCTGGCTTCCTCTGAAATCACTGTACTTTATGTACTACAAGAAATACACTGAGGGGCTGGAGTGAGTCCAGGGAAGGGAACGGAGCTGGGAAGGGGCTGGAGTGGCTGAGGGAGCTGGAAAGGGGCTCAGGCTGGAGCAAAGGAGGCTCCAGGGGGACCTTGTGGCTCTGCACAAGTCCCTGACAGGAGGGGGCAGCCGGGGGGGTCGGGCTCTGCTCCCAGGGAACAGGGACAGGAGAGAGGGAACAGCCTCAGGCTGGGCCAGGGGAGGCTCAGGGTGGATATTAGGGAAAATTTCTCATGGAAAGGGCTGCATTTTGCTTTGTTGAAGAAATGGATTGAATCCAAATGCTTGCTCTTATTCTCCCATTTTCATTGCCAAAATTCTCATACCCTCAGGTGGAGGGTGAAGCTGTGAGGTGCAGATGTCTGGAAGGATCTTCCATTTAGAGAAACAGAGAAGCACTGAAAGCAGCCATGGCCATGCTGATATTTTCTGAACCGTCCCTCCCTTTAATATAGACTGGACTGCTGTTGTCTACTTGTGTGTTATAAGGTGTCAGAGAGGCCAAAGCATGGAAAATTCAAGTTGTGCTTCTATTGCAAATACCGAGATCAGCATCAGATCACACAGAGGGCCAGTTGCCACAGATTACTTTTGTGACTTGCTGTGCAATGCAGGAGTGAAACAAAGCAGAGATTGATTTCCTGTGTGAATCTCAGATTTGTAGGCACAAGCGTGTCTAGAAGTGCAGGAGTTCATGTGAAGTCAGAAGTGGTTTGTTTGCTGCTCCAAAAAGCTTAAAGGTGAGCTGTGAATAACAGCAAGGGCACAGCAAACAGCAAAGCAAGTGTTGGCATGGGAAAATAACAAGAAGAATATCCTAGAGACCTCAATATCTGCTTATTGACACACATGTATATGGACACAGAAAGGATTCTGTTAAATACCCATATATATATGTATGTATACACGTGTGTTTGTGTCCATATATCAGTAATTATTAATTTTTATGTAATTTCACCTTTTTTAGGCATGCTTCTTCGGTGCCATACAAAGTTAAAGTTTAATGTTTAAACTATCTCTCCTTGGGAAATTTTTGTTCTACATTTCAAAAACAGCACTATGAATAGCCAAGAGAGCTCAGAGTCCCAAGTCTAAAGACATTTTAGTGTAGGAATGGTGGATAAAAACCATCCAAATGAGACTTGTGTGGGTTTCATAACATTATATTTCTTTAAGTAGTCATTCCCATGACTGAATCATCAGCTTCAGTCATGTAGTGTTTGGGCAACTGCATTTTCTCAAGGCACCTGATCAGGACAGGGTATGCTTAAATATCTTTCCTCTCCTACCAGATGCAAAGGACCTGGCTGACTGTGAGACTGAAGGCTTCTTCTCCTTGCACCAGCGCAGGGGAGCCATCAAACAGGCCAAAATCCACAATGTCAAGTGTCACGAGTTCACAGCCACCTTCTTTCCACAACCCACCTTCTGCTCTGTGTGTCACGAGTTTGTATGGTAAATGAAAATGGATCCATGCTGCTTCTCCTTTTAACCCTAGGAACCAGTTCTAGTGTCAGTGTGGCACTTGGGAACATGGTTTAGTGTTGGACTTGGCAGATCTGGGTTAATGGTTGGACTTGATTTTTTCCAACCTAAAGATTCTGTAATTCCCTGATGAATATCTGTGCTCCTGCTGTAGGACCCCTGACACCTTATGTGCAGAGTTATTGCACCAATTCAAGGATGTGGTTTGCAGCTGTAATTCCAACTGTGAAAATTCCCATCATTTTTTAATTTATTATTTACAAGTATTTTTGGGTTTGGCCAAATGCACAGGCATTTCTCATCGGTCCAGTTTGCTGTTTGGATATTGTGAAACTCAGAATGTGAATGTGTGCTGAAAAGGCTGTGAGAACAGAGAATCACTCCACCATTAGACTGAATGAAGATAATGAAATTAAATAAGCTCTGCAAAGAACGATAAAAAGCAGAGCAATTTTATTCTCTTTCTTTTGTAAATGCTGATCTTTCTTCTGCTGAGGCATTCAGACAACTCAGAATTAACCACTTCTCTGTTTATTTCAGGGGTCTGAATAAACAAGGCTATCAATGCAGACGTAAGAAACTTTTTTTTATTTTCTTATTGTCATTATTTACTTAATCTTTTCTTAAGGAATTTCTTTATTAACATCCTGACACCTTTACTGTTGCAGAATGTAACGCTGCCATTCATAAGAAGTGCATTGATAAAGTAATAGCCAAGTGTACAGGATCAGCAATCAATAGCAGGGAAACAATGGTAGGTGCTATTACTATTACTATTATTATTATTACTATTGTTATTGTTATTATTAATTATTATTCTCTTTTTTAGAAATATTCAGTGCCACTCAGATCTCTCCTACATCACTGCAAAGCAACTTCTGATGAAGCAAAAGGTCCTGCTGAACTAAGGACTTTGTGATCTGATCTGTGCCCTTTGCTTTTTATGTTCCCAGTGGTTTCATTACCTCCTACTTAAGATTTAATCAAACGCAGCTGCAGAATAAGCAGTTGCTGAATCAGAATTGACATTTTTCTAATGCATAAAGTATAACTCAGAAGGAAGTCATGGACATGAGGTGGAGATTTTCTGGAGAAAACTCTTCCCTATCCAATGTCAGGCCAGATATCAGGCTGAATTTTCAGATTTGTGCTGGAACGTCCCATTCTGTGTTAACTGAAGCAGTCAGTGGGAGGTCTGACATCTCCACTATTATTTGCTTTATTTTTCTCATATCAGTTTATTCTAAACTTTGCTTTTTGGTAGGCAAAACCAGAGCTTAAATTCCTGATAGTACTATTCTGTTTCCCTTGTGTCCTACAACTTCTGTTTACTCTCAGTCCCACCCTGGCTCCTGTTGTCCTTCTACTACTTTTAAGAGATGAGATTCCTCTCACTTCTCTTCTGACATCTCCAGGGTAGATGTAACCAACTTTGTCATCACCTTTCGTACTAAAAGAATTAAAACAGGCTCTTCCAAGGAGTGATTCATGATAACAAGTGTACCCATCCTTTGCAAGATGAGGTGAATAATTTTTAAAAGTACCAATGTTTTCCCAGTGAGTGTTAGGGGAGCCTGAGTATGGAAATGAGGCACAAGCAGTTCTTTGGTCAAGGCCAGGGATGAAATGACCCGATTCCCTCTGAATTGCAGTTATTATGTGTCAAAATTTGGGTTTGTGTGCCTGATAGACAGTTTCTGCTTGGCAGTCATACCCAAGGAAAAGAGGGCGGTACACAACCCAGCTTCTGTAGTACACGTTTGGTTTTCCATGCGGAGCTGAGGTGGGAATGACGAGTGGATTTTCAGCCTGGCTTTTGTCTTGCAGTTCCACAAGGAGAGGTTCAAGATTGACATGCCCCACCGCTTCAAGGTCTACAACTACAAGAGCCCCACCTTCTGTGAGCACTGTGGCACTCTCCTCTGGGGCCTGGCACGGCAGGGGCTGAAGTGTGATGGTGAGTCCCTGGTAAAGGTGGCACCAGCTGAGCACGGGAGGGGTCATTGTCTTTGGAGGGTGGCAGTCTGAAAATCCAAATCTCAATCTCATTTATCACCCTTCTTTGCAAAGCCAGTAAAAGATGGCATCCAGGAGGGTGAAGGAATGGTCTACAGGACTATCCTTCAATGAAAATCATTCTTCAAGAATGAGGACAACTGTCCATGTACAGAGAGATATTTGATCCAGAAGGAGGATGAGTTGCTTTCCAAAGAGGCAAAGAACATCACAGTGACAATGTTATCTTCCCAAATCACCCCCAGTATCAATTTGCAAGCTCTATTTCCACTATCAGACCCAAGACACTTCACTGTCTTCCCAATCCTACACCAGTGGGAGGATCCTGTTCTGTGATTACTGTTTGTCTCTGAGTTAATAGACTGTAGAGTTTTGGTAGCCTGTACCTGCAAAGGCTGATGGATGTGGAAATGCAACCTCTGGCCAGAAGGAAATACAAAAATAGTCTCCACAGAGAACAAAAAAATGACCTGAATGCCATCTCAAGAGACATTTGAACTCTTTAAGTGGCTAAATTCTGCCCCTGGCCAGCATCAGTGCATGTTCCTGCCCAACTCTTTACAGTCTTCGTTGTCCTGACACCTCCTGTTCTTTCTTTCAGCGTGTGGCATGAACGTCCACCACAAGTGCCAGACAAAAGTAGCAAATCTTTGTGGAGTTAACCAGAAACTAATGGCTGAAGCTCTGGCAATGATAGAGAGCACTCAGCAGGTAAATAGTTCAAGCATTTTGAAATGCTCATCTCATAAGCAAAGACCTCTTCTAGATCTTGGCTTTTGTGAGCCACACTCAAGAAGCCACAGTGTTGTTCATGAGCTTGGCACATGACTTTTGGCTCAAAAGTTTCCTGTTTTCTGTGCCCCAGGCTCGCTGCCAGCGTGACAGTGAACAGATCTCCAGGGATGGACCTCTGGAAATTGGCTTCCCTGTTCCTCTGAAGGATGTGACACCACTTCAGGCCTTGCCAGCATCTACAACAGGAAAAAAAGGTAATTCCTCCTGGTGATACGGGGCAGCAGCTTTGTTGTTGTTTGGTTTGTGCGTGGTTAGTTGGAGGTGGCACCAGTGGGGAATTTATTTTCTAGTGAATTGTTCATGAAAGCCCCCCAGCCAAGAGCAAGACAGACCCTTTCTGATCCCAGGATATCAGTGACTCTTCCCAGCCACATCCCTTGGATATGGCAGAGACCCTGGATCCCAGCCTGGTTCCTTCTCTAGAGACCTGCACTTCCCCCATGCCATCCCAGCCTCTGGTGACATGATACACCAACCACCACTCCTTCAGTTGACCCCTGAAAACTCCTCTGACCTCGTGCTTGAGCACATCTCACCCCTCCACCAGCAATAATATGCTTATGTCCTGCTTGGGCCTCATAGATTTAAAAATCTGAGTACTTTACAGAGAAACCAAGCTCTAAATGGGATAGTTGGAATCCTTCTGATCGCCATGGCCAATTCTCTTCCTGATTTCATATTTTTGGGTGGAAGTTGACTTCCAGTAGCTTTGAAAACCATTGGTAGATCCCCACTTCACTCACCCAGGAGCTGATCCAGGTGTCACAGCTGTCTATGCTACAAGAACAAATGTTTAGGAGGGTAAATGAGAGCCTGTGCCCTTTGGCCCCCAAGGAGAAATGAATAATGTCCCCATCTGTGCTTATTTTTGTTCTGTCCTACAAGTAGAACTGGCTATGCTGATGTGAATCAGTAAAGCCCCAGCTGGTTTCACATCTGTTTCACATGTGGGTCTGTTTGTCTGCTGAGTAGTGTTCTTGCAGTTCATGCTTTTAGAACAGCTACAGCAATGGGATAAATCCAGCGAGGGACAAAATCTCTTACAAGTTCTTATAAATCCAATTAGTAGAGTATTGAAAAAACTCTGAGTGATTCCACTCCAGGCTGGCTGGAATGGTTGATCTGGACTGCTTCACATCCAGAGCAGGAGCATGACATGAAAATACCATCCCACCTTTTCATGTGGCTTTGCCTAGGGTTTTGAAAAGAAAGACCTTGAAAAAATGGAACCATATCATAATGGCAAGCAGCAAGAAGGGCTGGAGAAGACAGGTGGCCAGAAATTAAGGGTTTGGTGCCACAAAACAGAAAGAGAGATGAAGGGGGTTGTAAAATGGTTTCTAAACAAGAAAAAAAGTCACTGAAGAAGATGGAATTTCCACTGGAGTAAAGTCTTCTCTGGAGAGAAAGCAATGTGGGAGCAGAGCCAATCTACTTAGACATGGCCCCCATGCTTCTATTTGTTTGAAATACCCTTTTAAACCTCTAAACACAATACCTGTGAGTGTTCTGGGGATTTTCTGCTCCTGACCAGGAGTTTATTTGAGTGCTTTGATGTGTGTTGCAGAGCCACAAGGCATCTCCTGGGAGACTCCGGTGGAGGGCACAGTGAAGGGGGAGTCTCTCATAGAGTCTGACTTGGGAGAACAGTCCCAGGAACAGCAAGAGCACCAAGTGCAGTTAAAACTGACCATCGAAGACTTTGTCCTACACAAGATGCTGGGGAAGGGCAGTTTTGGCAAGGTAAGTGTTGGGACTCAGACACCTCTGTGTGCATTTGCATGTTGCTTTGTGTGGCACTAAATAACATGTGGTTTGAAGGGACACGTGGGAAAAAACATGGAACCATTTAAGCTGGAAAAGACCTCTAAGGTTACTGCATCCACCTGCTAACCCAGAACTGCCAAGGCCATCACTAAACCATGTCCCCACTTGCCACATCTGCATGTTTTTTGAACACTTTCAGGGATGGTGACTCCACCAGTCTCCTAGGCAGCTTCTTCCAATGCCTGACCACTCTTTCAGTGAAGAATTTTTTTCTAATATCTCATCTCAACCTCCCCTGGAAAAACTTGAGGTTGTTTCCTCTTGTCCTGTTGTTTGTTCCCTTGGAGCAGAGCCTGACCCCTACCTGGCTGTCCCCTCCTGTCAGGGAGTTGTGCAGAGCCACAACGTCCCCCCTGAGCCTCCTTTTCCCCAGGCCGAGCCCTCCCACCTTCCTTAGCCCCTCCTGGTGCTCCAGCCCCTTCCCCAGCTCTGTTCTCTTCCCTGGACACTCCAGCCCCTCAATGTCTTTTTTTAGTGATGGACCCAAAACTGAATACAGGATTTGAGGTGTGGCCTCACCAGTGCCCAGTACAGGTCACTGCCCTGGCCCTGCTGCCAGGGCTGTGATGGCTGATAAATCTCCAAGTTTTCAAAGAATCCTTGCTCTGGCATGGCTGAATCCTGAACTTCATCTTCTCCTTGCCTTGTCCTTCTCTCTGTCCCATTAGTTGCTGTCTCATGACTGTCCATGAGAGGACAGGAATGCCCCAGATAGGGCTTCAACTTCCCCTTCTCCACAGGTTGATGGGTCCTGGGCCTCCACAGAGAGCTGGTGGGACAGGTCTCTGTGCTGTCCCTCTTCATAGGGAGGTGGAAGCATGAGCTGAGAAGCTGAGTGTGGATCACCTCTGCCCTCCAGAGCAGCAGGTCCCCAGCTGGGAACAGGAACTTCTCTTTCCCAGCTCTGATCTGTGCTGGAGCATGAAGCAAATTTTGCAACAGCCAAGAATTTGTGCTTTTGAAACAAGAACCACCTGTTTTCAGTGGATTAATTAATCCTGATGATCTGTGGATTGTTTCTCCTCATTGCAGATCCACTTGCACTTCCCCTGGAAGGGGACTCATATTACTCAGTGCCAACACAAAGCTGCATGAAGGAATTTCAGAGGGACTCACCATTGTATTTTCACAGCCAATAAGGAGGATTATCATTATGGATCACATTGCTCACATCCCACATCTTTCCAAGGGGGAAACTGTGCCTTGACAAAGGGCTGCTTTTTGCCTGCTAAATGATCTGGAGCAATTGCTGCAGCCAGTTCTTAAAGTGGTCAAAAATTTTGCTGTGTTCATTTTTCATGAAAATCATAGTCATAGAATGGTTTGTCTTGGAAGGGACCTTAAAGATCACCTAGTTCCAACTCAGGGATATTTTCCACTAGAAAGTGTTGTGTCTACCTGTCATGTCCACAGTTTGCATGGGAACCAGAGCTGAGGCATCTCATGCTAAGCCAGAATACCCCAAAACCCACATTCCAGATCCTGGACTCAAGTGCATAGATATCACAGAAACATTTTTATTGGAAGGAAGGGACCTCTGGAGGTCTTCTAATCTAAACCATTCCTCAAAATAGGTCTAATGTGATGAGGTTGCTCAGGTGTTTGAATGGCTCCACTGAAGCAGATTCTGTGCCTTATTTTAGCCCTCATGCTGACATGGACTCTCCAAGCCTGCAAGCTTCTGCATCTCTCTGAAGTGCACACTGCGGGTGTGGAGAGGATGGGGCATCTTGTGTCTTTCTGCAACAAAAAGTCACCCACAAGCTTCCTGTGTTGGTGTCGCTCCTGGAGCCCTCATTTGCTTGGAGCGAGATTCACTTCCCCACAGAGGGGACAGGGTGTGCAGATCTCAGTGCCTGAGGGGTCTCTCCAGCTCTGCGTGGTCCTGGGAGGTTGGGAGCCAGATCCATGAGGATGTGTCCCACCACCACCTCTGCATGAGGTCTGGCATTGCCTACCTGCTCCTTGGAAGTCACGGCACAGGTCACAAATGTAGCACATTCCCCAGTTTCCCCAGGAGAGCAGTGCCCAGCACAAAAACAAGAGTAAAAAGGGTGCCTGCAGCATCAGCACAGTGAGCATTTCTGGTCATTCAGTGCAGAGACAGAGGGAGGCTCTAGGCTCTACTCTCTGTCTGGTGCTACAAAGTGAAATGCAGCAGTAGCCAAAAGGGTAAATAAAACTTTTGTCAGGGCTAAAACATGTCAGAGCTCACTCAGTAAATAGTGTCTGGTAAAGAACTTCAAAGACCTCTTTGATGAATCTTACACATTTAGTCAGTCTATAGAAACAGGGTCAACAGGCTGTTAGTGTGATGATCAGGACTGTCACTGCCTTCCAGCAGGGACTTCTTTGCTCTGTGGTCTCTACAAAACCTTTCTCTTCTGCTCCAGGCCTCATTTCCCCTGCCTGTAAAAACAGACAGAGGTTGTAACTCCTCCGGGATGTGTTTTCCCATTCTCAGAGAAGAACTTCTGCAAAAGCATGGGGAACTCACCCTGTTTGCTCAGACCTGCTGACTGGGAGGAAGGAGAGAAAGGCATCTGATATAAAAACCGGTCTAACTACTGGTGGACATAATTTTCCAGCTGCTGAGGATCTGGTGCAGGGTATTTGCATTTCAAATGCTGACAAAGCAATATTCTGTGTTTTGTTATTTGAAGTTAGAAAACAGGAAATGTATCTCGGGAGCATTTGCATGAGGATGGTTTCTGTTATCAGAGGTGTTGGCTCTCTGGCTTGTCCTGTCCATCTGGGCATGTAGGACCCTCCTCCTGCAATTGCCAAGAACTTCTCATCCTTCCCCAGGGCTCAACTTCAGAAAACTATTCTGGGTGTGGGGAGCAAACTCAAAGCCTACAAAGTCTTTAATGGCAGAATGGGGCCTTAGACATTAAGGTTTTTAAAGTGTACCCCAGTGAATTCCCAGGAGCTCAGCTCCCACCCTCACATGGCTGTTCTCAGAGGAGATAATCCCTCTTTCTGAGCAGCTGTTTCCACCTTAGGTGTTCCTGGCCGAGCTGAAGAGCACAGACCAGTATTTTGCTGTGAAAGCCCTGAAGAAGGACGTGGTGCTGATGGATGATGATGTTGAGTGTACGATGGTGGAGAAGAGAGTCCTCTCCTTGGCTTGGGAACACCCATTCCTGACTCATGTCTTCTGCACGTTCCAGACCAAGGTAAGACAAGGATATTCCACTTTCTTCCACAGTCTGAGAATGCTTTACTGAAATACGGATGCTTGGTGAAGGGCTTCAGCCTTCTGGGGTGTACTTTGGACAGGAAGTGGTGCCAAGGGAAGGTTAAGCACTTGGGAAGTGGCTCTAGAAATTTAATCTTCTTTCTCCACATTAATCTGGAGGTGGGATGGTGTATTTGAGGATTATGGCATCCCAGGCTCATTGAGGTAAAATCTGCTCTTAAAATCTGCATCCTGGTACCCTGGGCCAAGGATGTGCAAAGGCTACACCTGCAGCCAGGGTAAGGATGTGCCCACACTGATGTGTTATCTGAACCTCTCAGACCATGAAGCGTTGTGCTGCAGCTAGCCTGGATCAAAGCCAGCTTGAGAATCTCTGGGTTTGGAGGACAAACATGCTATCACTCACTTCTTTGCCCCCAGTTACTGTTAAATGGCATCAGGCACTGGTGGTTCTGCAGTTCAGAGGGGCAGCATCACCTGAAATCTCATTTGTGACTCCAAATCAAAACTGAAGTGACATTTAAGTAATACACATCTTTTCATGGCCCTACATGCCAACATCCACCAGCTGCTTAGCTTTCCAGAGCTTTTCCTACAGCCACAACCATTAGTCTTAACACCAAAGAACACACAAGGTGTAGAAAGAAACAATGGAAGTTTGAGAGTTTGTCTCATCTGTCCAACCTACTCAAACAACTCCTGAGAGATGATTGATATCTCTTATCTCCAATTCAGAGCAGCACTGCCTCGTGGATGCTTGTTCAGGGCTTTTTTTAGGATGCTCCCAGTCCCTGCTCAGCCTCAGGATTTAGTGGCACAAGCCACTGCTCAGTGTGAAGTAAGGACCTGCTCAGTGAGAGACTCTTGTGCAGGGTCAGGAGAAACAAATATAACCCCTGTGGTATATCCCAGTCATCTGTGGGATATGGCACCTGTTTAAAGATAGGTTAAATTTACACCAGGGAACATCTGGGAGCTGCCTTAGGTGAGGTGACACCGAGCCCAGGTATCCATGTTTAACTCCTTTGGTATTGACAGTGAGGATAGTGTGTCCTGGGAATGGATCCTTGACTGGCAAGGAAAGGAATTAACTCCCTACTTGAGAGCAGCTGGTTTTCAGAGAAAAATACAAATGCCGCAACTCCAAAAGCAAAGACAATCAAGATTTAATTGAAGAGATAAAACGCTCACAGTAGTCACAGCTCTATGAGGGGGCCTTTACTCCAGGGAATGCTGCCTGTATCTCCAGAGGGATGCTGACTGAGGCCAGCTGCTGAACCATGCTGTCTGTGCTCCAGCCTGGTCCAGCCTGGTCTGGAAGCTGTAGGTCAGGTTCAGGATGGACACAGCAGGGACACTCTGCAGCTCTGGGTTCAGGCAGTGCAGGCCTGCAAGTGTCCACTTCCCTTATGAGACCATGGCAAAAAGAGGAGAGACCAAATGGAGTCGTGTCAGGATCCAGGTGGGGTTTACTGACCGTTTAAGGGTGTGCTTCCAGCCTGGAAGCCATGGAAAATCTGAAGGATGGAACAGCAATGAGTGACTGAAAAATTCATAGTGCCAGGCTCAAAAACCCTGTCAATTTATTTCTACACTTACGGGCAGCAGCACAGGATTGCCATCCTGTCATGGAGAAAGAATCTCCATCCATCTCATCCCAAGCCCTCACTGCCACTTAAAGCTGTGTGATCTCCCCATCTTTCCCCCAAGTTCACAAAAAGAGTAGCCGGAATGGGGCTGCCAAGACCAAAGCTGCTCTGGGCTCTGATTGATTTTCAGCTCCTGTTTTTTCTCCTCTGACCTTTGCAAGCCAGCAGCGATCACTCAATGCATGAAAGCCACCCAGAGCAGGGGGGCTGTGAGAAGCCTTGGATGGTGTTTCGTGGCTCAAAGGACAGCGTGGTTCAGTCAGAATGTCTTCTATAGCAATCATTTTAGGATCATGGAATAGTTTGGGTTGGAAGGGACCTTAAAGATCATCTATTTCCAACCCCCCTGCCATGGGCAGACGCCACAGCACCACTGTATAGAGTCCCTCTATGGATTTTATTATTGAAAATTTGACATTTTTTTGTTTTTTTAAAGTTTCACTGGATAGACAAGTAGGTTCAAACAGAAACATATGTGCCAATGCCTTTCTGAATCCTTCATGCTTTGGCTTACCTGAGCTGCTCCAGGTGCTGAGTGTCTCTGCAAAGGACAGTAAAAACAGGAATATTCCTACACCAAAAAAAGGACCTCAGTAGTCCACATGTTTCCAGAAGGGGAAAACAAAAAAAGCCCTGTAATCTGTTGACAGTTGCCTGAGCTCTGGGATGAGACTCTTCCTCACCTCCACCCAGGTAATGAGTGCTCAGTTGTGTAAAGCTGGACAGGTTTTAATTGGTACCAGGCACTTAAAGCTTCTCTTCACTCCTGTGGGGTCTGAATGATCAGTGTTTTCAAAACTCAGAATACCTTTCTTGTTTTACTGCATGAGAATAAATGCAAGCCCATGGTGTTTGGTTTTTTTTGTCTAATCTCTTTTTGAATTTGACTGTTTTATTTTACTGAAGTCATCTCTGTATCCAGATACTCAGCTGACACAATTACATAGTGTGAATTTTAACAACAAGCTCAGAGAAATATTCTGCTGCATTAGATTTGAAGGGATGCTGTTATGTTAAAGAGGAGGAAAACATGTTTATAATTCTGTGAGATCCTAAAATCAGTAATGCCCAAACAGTGACTAGCACCCCAGTGCTTATGTTTTATTCTTTTTTGCATTTCACTGATCTTCTGCCATAAAAATAGGCTTTCCCTTTCTGAAAGTCACTTTTATTTCTAACTGCTTCTTTACATCATTGACCAAGTTTTATTAACACCCTTTACCTAAATGCAAATTAAATCTTGAGGCATTTTGACTTGTAGCACAAAATAGCACCAGAGGAGACTATCTCAACCCAAAAGAGAAGTAATCGTTACTGCAATTTAAAAGAAAATATTACAGAAATGTTTATTTTCTGCTTTACTGTTGTATTATATGTTTTCTCCTGATGGTGAGCCCTTTTCACATGCTCTGTTACCTTCATGGGCTTAATACTGACCGAAAAATCTCATACACTGGCAGGAAGGAGAAAAGAATTGTAAAACGGGAGTGTCGTCCTAATTTGAAAATTCTCAGGCTCTGTTTTCATTGAGTATTTTCAGATTTCTCATCAAAATATCTCCTCAGAGGTTACTTCAGTTCCTGAAATAATTTTTTTTTCCAAGTGCAATTTCAGGTTTTTTCTCTCTCTGACTGGCTGTTGAGGGGCAGGGCTGATTTCTTTGCCCTGGACTGGAGCATGGGGTTGGCACATGGGCATTTCACACCTTTAGGATGCTCAGCTCTACTGCCTGTTTGTGCCATGGACCTACTGAACACCCCTAGCTCCATCCTCCCCCTTTTTGGGGGGTGATACATCAGCTTGAAAACATCTGTCCATCCTCGTAATATTTTGAGCTTGGAAAAAATCTGATTCAAGGCCAAATTTGAACCAGCTGATGGGAAAGTTGAGGAAAGCTTTGAGGATTTTGCCTCTTGCAGCCAACAGGCAGGAAAACTGGCAAAGCCTTGTTCAATTCTGGCCAAAATTTCAACGTGGTTTAGCAGAACTAGCAGCATCTCAGCAGAGCTTTGGGATTTCTACAAGGTTGTGCCAGAGAAGGTGTGAGCAGATGTAATTATAATATCAAGTATATGAAGTTTTTGCAAGACTCTTCTAGATGGTGTCAGCCCATGTGGTGTGAACAGGGGAAAGGCACTGGCCAGGAAAAGAGGAGGACAGCTCACAACTGGATTGAGGTTTTTTAAGTGATAGATGATTGCCATATTCAATGCACATATTGTCATTGCCTTCCCATCGTCCAGCCTGAGGAAAATCAGCCCAAAATGCATTCAGCTTTGCCTGAGATTTCTAAAAATCTGCAGTCTAGCTGCACTTTATCCTGAAAAAAAAAAAAACATTTCTTAAAATGAAAACATTAAAATTTTTTGCCTGTTTTTCAGCTGCTAAAATATTTATGTTTCACGAACTTGTCTATTTTTTGTTTAGTTCTTGGTCTGGTGATTTTTATTTTATTTTTAATCCACAAACCTTCAGACAAATCTTTTTCTAGACTTGAGAAAATTAGTCCCTCTCCAAGATTGTGTTGGACTCTGATAGGGAAAACCACTTCCTCTTGCAAGACATGGGCTGATAGTACCTCAGTTTATCAGTGAGTGATGGACTCTGTCTGCTCTGAGTGTGAGCAAAGGTCTTGGGATCTTAGAGCTTGACTGGAAGGAGCTATTGCCAGCCAAGTCTCCACCTTTATCTCTGCAGATGTGTTTTATTTATGTGTATAAATATATTGCCATGCTTTGTACCAAGCAGATGGGCACACCATGCTGAGCATCCCGAATGAGCATCTTAACATGCAGTTAAAAATGCTGACAGTGGAAAGATTAGAATGAGGAATAAATAGTGAGATCAGGGGCTGGACAGGATTATTGGGCAGCTGTAAGAAATGCTGCCATCTCCAGAAGATAGGCAGATATTACACAAGAGGGGGGAAAAAAGTCTTTAAACCAGAGAACAAAATTAAACCTGTGATTGCTCTGGTGCAAATTCCAGTGCAGGTGAACGCCTGTAGTCACCTCCTAGCAAGGAGTAACCCTGTGTTAACTGTTCCTCATGGCAGTAGACACAGTGAGGACTGCATTGCCCTCTTTCCTACTGGATGGGATGCTCTGATGGGATTGCAACACTGAGTGATGTGGTGAAAAAGGCTGAGATGCTTTCGGCTGTCAACTATCTCACGAAATAAAGTAGATCCGAAGTGTGGATCAGCACCCAGACTGTGCGGAGCTGCATGAAAAGGTGAGACAAGAGTCAGCTGCAGGAATTGCATCAGGTCCAGCCTTTCTCTTTTGGCCAGGGACAGCATAATTCAGTGGGAACGCAGCAGGATTAGGTCACTTAATCTGGAGCCTTCTCCACGTGGAGCCATTCGTTAGGGTAACTGCTCTGAACACAGGTAAAGCCTGTCCTGCAGCATTAATTATTCTGACATTCATCCTCCTGGAAGGCCTGGGAAGAAGAATTTTTTCTTCTCAGTAAATGGTGTTAAATCGCCTATTTGTATGTATGCAAGCGCTTTCAAAATGCAAAGAAAACAAAATCTGAAAATCTCTGCAGAAAAGTGCTCTGGAGGGCTTCCAGCTGGTTAAAGGATTTTAAGAGCCTGTTAAAGGATGTACCTTCAAAAGATCAATTTAAATGCTTTATACTCATTGTTTATAAAGTTGAAAGCATCTCTGATAGTGACCATTCTCACAGCAGTCGAAGCAGAGCAGGAGCAGGTTGGTTTAACTCCATCCCTGCCGTGTCCTGGACAGGCAGATGGAGCAGGTGGCTCTGTGGGGAGGAGTCAGCTCAGCGCAGGCACTGAGGGATTGAAAGGGCAGGAAATTGAGTTCTTGCAGTAATCCAGGCTTTCAGCACCTGGCAGGACTGGCTCGACTTGGGAACTGGGTTGTTTTGTGTGCAGGAACTGTGTTATTTTGTGCAGGACACACAGCTGCCATGTCGGTGTGTTGTCCATCATGTTGAAGGGCTCTGTCTGCTGTAGGAGCAGCACTTCACCCTCCCACAGGAGGGTTTGTCCTGTTCCCTGTGCTGCAATGGAGAAAGCCCCTGGAAGATGGCCTAGAAGTAGGGAATGGCTGATACATGGATGTTCTCAAGACAACCAGTTCCAGCTACGTCAGGAAGTGTTTGGACAACACTCTCCAGCACATGGTGTGATTCTCAGGGGTGCCCTGTGCAGGGCCAAGAGTTGGACTTTGATGATCCTTGTTGGTCCCTTCCAACTCAGAATTTTTCTATAATTTTATAACTACCCTGGTGCAGTAAGTGCCTTTTCAGTTCTTCTTGAGCTTTGTGGTTGTAAAAGGCTGTCCCGAGCTCTGCCATGAGACCAAACTATTTCTATTCTGTCACGTGAGTCCGGAATCATGACCAGAAGTTTGTCTTGAGCATTTGCTCTCCAGGAATGCTCCCATGGGTGGTCAGCAAGTTGTCTGTCACCTGTCTGCAAGGCAGAGGGGCAGGGCACTCTTTCCAAGCCTCCTGCAGAGCTCTGTGAGTCTCACCACTGAGGAACAACATTCCTGCTTGTTTGCTTGACATCCACTGGCAGGACCATTGCAGGGGATAAGGGCATGGCAGAGTCTTGAGAATGAGAGAATCACAGAATGGTTTGGGTTAGAAGGGACCTTTAAAGGTCATCTAGTACAACTGCCCTGCGGTGAGCAGGGACATTTTCAAGTAGATAACACCCCCTTAACCCCCCTTGCCTGGTCCAAGTGCTGACAGACTCCAGAGCCTCTCAGCAGCAGGCATGAGCCATCAGTTAACTTTCCCAGGACAAGAGGAAGTGAAGTTGGAGCCTGTCTGCAAGAACATTCTCTAACCCTTTGACCTCTAGCACTCTCTTGAATTTTTGGTGGTTTCTAGAATGGGTTTTGCCACTTTCCATTTTTAATGTGTTCTGTTGCTCTGTGGATCTCAGGTTTAGGAATCTGACTCCAGTAACTTGTTGCACTTTACTTGGTTACACCTCACTACTTAAAATGACGTAGGGCTTATCTCAACCAATTTTCCTCCGCGAGCTATTCCAGACATCTGCACTTCTCAAGAAGCAAGAGGAGCTTCCAAACCCCTGAGGAGGAAGGCCAGAGTGATTCTGTCTGTCTTTTCAGTAGTGTTTATGTACCACTCTATAGCACCTGATATATCATAAACTTCAGCACGAAATATGCCTAAGTAAAGTTTGTATTCTCCAGCTTCATAACTTAAGGCAGCTGAGCAACAGGGTTTGTATATTTGGATGTAAATTAATCTGAGGGTTGTCCCACCTTTTCTTCCCTCCAGGATGCTGCCAAAGTCCCCAACTGGAAGTCAGAGTCCCTGGTTCAGTTAAACAGGTGCATCAGATGGTTGCTCAAATCCATGAGCAAGCAGAGTGTGACTGCTCATTCTGCTGAATAAACATGGATTTCAAGTTACAGTTAGAGATGTGTGATAAGGTGTAGCCAAAATCAGTGGACTTTATAGGGAGACTGAGAGATTTTCTCCTTCCCAGCCCACTAAAGCTGAGCCTGGCTCATTTCAAGACCCATGAGGTTTCTTCAGTCCCAGCAGGACACATGTGGTTGCGGGTGTGTTGCTGGCTAAACCCCATCACCTCCCTGTGTACCTTCCCAAAGGGCATCTGTTCAAGTATTTTCCTGAATGGGCTCCTGAGCTCACGTTGCTTCCAATATTTTTACGTTTCTTCACTAAATTGCTCATCTTCCTTTGGCCTTTTTACTTGCTGGAACTCATTTACATGCACAGCCCCCTGCAGATGCAAGGACTTCAAACTGAGAACCTGAACCCATTTGTTTTAGTGATGGAATTTGTATTCTTTCCCCAGGAGGCCAGATCTGGCTTTGAGCTTGTTGGATGACAGGTGGGGTTTCCAGTGAGTCCATTTAAATAAGAGTGCTGTAATTAAGAGGATCTGGCTAAAGAAATTGCACAAATTAGAGCAGACAGCTGTTGTTTGAAAGGCACAAGCACTTTTGTGTTTTTTTTAACATAGACAGCTCTTGGCTTGCTGCCAGAGACACTTACATTAGATCTTATGGATAAAAAGTCTTCAACTGTTAAAAATATAAGTGAAAATAACTCTATTTCCCCCCCAGAAAAAATGTAATGGGAAATAGGCAACAGGGAAAGGAAGATATTCCTAAACTTTTTAGCACAGCCTAAAGATGACTGACTTCAGGTGTGTACAGAACAGAGAGAGGCTTTCGAAGGGAAAAAAATACTGCACCCATTTTATTTTATTCCTTCATTTATGCACAGAAGGTGAGATTCCCAAAACAGAAGTTTAAACTGGGAGCATAACTCAGTGTTCAGATCCTCTTCCTCTAGAAAAAGGTGTCCTTTCTGCTTTGTGGAGACAATTCAGCATGGAAGGGATCCATCAATCAAACCAGCTTCTGCAGGCTTCTGGTGGTGAAGTTTTGGCTGATGAAGCTGTGAGAGAATCAGTGTCATGTACATGAGCAACCTGGTCTAGTGGGAGGTGTCCCTGCCCATGGCAGGAGGTTGGAACTGGGTGGTCTTTAAAGTCCCTTCCAACCCAAATCATACTGTGATCCCATGATTCTGTATCAAGGATTGGAAAGGAAACCTCAGTGATCTCTTCTGCTATTACAGAGAAAGATTCCATCATTTCTATGTACCATGAGGAGAGTTTTTCACTGCCCTGGTTGAACAGTTGATGGTTGCATGCAACTGGGGACAAGGACTGGACTTTTTTCCAGGCTTCTCTGACGTGCAAGTGCTCAGTGTGTATCCAGAAATATGATTAATTCATTATTTTTCCTACCAGCAAGTTACACAGAGCAGCTCTCAAGCTAAAATCAGGCATGTGCTTAAAACAAATTGCTGTGTCTGGCCAGTGTCTCTGATAACTTGTAAAGGTCAGGCCCATGTGCCTCCACGGAAGATGTGCAGGAATACAGCTGACACCAGCTTGATGTCACACCACTGGATGTGGTACTGTACTGGAATACATATGGATGGATAACGTACTGGAATGGGGACCAGAGGAGACTTACAATTGATTTTTACCTTTTCCACTAGTCCCCTGAGAAGCTTGTCCATCTGTCCTTCTGCTATACAGGCACTGTAGAGTTACTGACACCTTTCTGTGAGCCTGGAGCTCTGCTGGTAAAAATCCACAGCCCCAGCTGGCTATTAAGTGGCTCTGCAATATTTGCTAATGGTGTTTATACAAATCAGAGCAGGGAGGGTGGGTATGGGCTTAAGGAACCAAGAGGAGAAATGAGGAATCTAAAAAAGAAGCTGCTTTCTTTCCAAAACCCTCACAGTAATACTTTCCTTCCTCTTTTTGGGTGCTTTCTGAGCAGTTTGATTTTTTTTTTTTTTAATATATATAAACTTTTACCTTGCTCTTCACCACCCCTTATCTATTCTCACTTTATCTCATTCTCTAGGAAAACCTGTTTTTTGTGATGGAATACCTCAATGGAGGAGACCTCATGTTCCATATCCAGAGCTGCCATAAGTTCGACCTTCCCAGAGCAACGTAAGATGTTTATTACTGCCTTTGGGCCTGCAGGGTGCACACGAGAGAGAAGCAAACTGGGAACTTGCTTTTATTCCCAGCTCTGCTACTGCCTTGCAGAGGAAACCTTGGGCAGATTATTTAACCTCTCTTCACCTTGCCCAGCTGCAAACTGGGGATGATGCTTGTGCTGGAAGCTAAATCACTGTCAATCCCAGCTCTCTCCAAACTCAACAAAGACATGCAGGTCATCCCCCTGCCTCAATGAAGGACTAGGAGTGAGTCACTTCCCATCCTCTTTTCCCTCCCACAGAAGACTTTTAGGCTCCATCCACACAGTTGGTTTCACTCAGACATGACCTTGCTTCTTTACAACACTCTGTAGGCTCCAGGCTGCAGGACCTGCTTAACCTGAGGTTCCCAGCCCAGTGGTCAGGGGTGAAGCTGTTGTTTGTTAGAAGTAATGGGATTTTCCCTTTTTTCCCTTTTAAAGTTCAATGGGGTGGGGGGAAAACCTATCAAAAGCACAAAAGGTAAATTTAAACAAAAAATTAATACACCAAAGGAGAATTAAAAATGTATTTAGCTTTGATTAAAGTAAATAGAAGAATTAGAATAAATGAAAGGTGCCTTTAATCCTTCTGCAAGCAAAAGGTGTTTTGAAAGTCAATATTGAAACTACTATAGGAATTACTTTTTATTTAATAATTTAATAAAAAATTCCCCACACTGTCGTTTAAATCAGTGATGATTTTTTTCAAAAGCATTTGAATGTCCAGAATTAAGGGTCAATGCATTGAAGACTGAGGGAGCACAGCTATGCCACATTGGAGGGGGTATGATCCTCTGGTTTCATTCCCTCCTGGGAGAGCACTTTCATTCTTCACACTGAAACTGCCTCTTGGCAGCAGGATGTGGTGGTGTCCTTTGGGGAAAAATGTGCTGAGAACAAAGACTTCAAGCTCAAAACAGCTCCAGAGAAAGTCCCATATTATGGATAAGCTTTCAAAATTAGAGAAAATTTCTTCACTGAAAGTGTGGTCAGGCATTGCAACAGGCTGTTCAGGGAGGTGGTGGAATCACTGTCCCTGTAAGTGTTCAAGAAATGTGGATGTGGCACTTAGGGCATGGTTTAGTGGTGGGTTTGGCGCTGCTGGGTTAATGATTGGACTCAATGATCACAAAGGTGTTTTCCAACCTAAACGATTCCAGAATTCTTGGATTCTATGAAAAGCAGGTCATAAATCTGAGCAGGGAAGAGGACAGTTTGACAAGCCAGGGAGTCTGTCTGTGCTCCCCATCCCAGACTCCCACCTGCTTTTGGGAATCTCACATCACCCACCAGTAAAACACAGTCACCCCAAGCCTTCTGGAGACACCCCAGACATTTTGGGAACCTAATGCAATTTTGGCTCTTGTGGAGACATATTTTCCATCTTTTTGGGTCCAGTTGAAAGCGCCTTTGGGAAGCTCCTGTTCTAATTTGTGCCTTCTGCTGTTCAGGTTTTATGCTGCTGAAATCATTTGTGGGCTCCAGTTCCTCCATTCCAAGGGCATAATATACAGGTAATTTTACTGTAATTTAGTGTAATTAATATGCTAAATGCTAAACTTTTTCTGCTTTTCCCTGCAAGCACTGATGGCAACAGAGAGGCTGTTTCTTGGCTGTGCTTACTGGCATTGAATTTCTCTGCCCATTTCCCTTTCACAGAGTTTGGGTGTTTTAATTTGAAAAGATAGTATAGAGAAGGCAGTTTTGATCCTTCTTTCAGAACTCTGTCCTATTTCAGTTAACATTAAAACAAACCCTTGGATGCATTTACACAGAGTCATTCACACAGCACCCAGTATAGACAACCTGTTTAAGTTTTCAACATATCAAGGTGTATAAGGTCAAGTTAGACACGAGAAATTTGGTACATCTGCTGTGCTGGTTACCTTGGGACAGTGGTGACAAGCTCAAGCCATGTAATAACAGCAGGGAGACAGTGATATATCTTAATTTTGGATTATTAACAGCTCTACTGTGCGCAGTTCAATGGGGAGATGGGATTCGCCTCACCATCGTGAATCTGTCTGTCAAGTTCTTCTTGTAGTAAGCAGAAAGCAGAGGGCATTTTTATGTTCATCAAACCTGTGTTAAAATGTTTATGGGAAGTACCCATTTCTACCAGAAATTAGGCCACAGTCTGATTTCCCATGGCTGAAAGGAGGAACTGAATTTCTGGGGAGCTCTGGTCAAGCTCACCTTCATGGCAAAATTCAGTTACTACACTGCAGCCTTCTTTAAAAGCAGGAAACAAATAACTTGTCACAAACAAATGAGAAAGATCCCTACAGCAAACAATGTTTGCTGAACCCAGAATGAGCTTATTTCAGTGTTTGTCATGTAGTGTGAACATTAGAGCAAATGCTGAAAGTGGATGGCTTGCTCACAATCCATTCTCCCTTTAAAGCACAAGCTTTGATTCCTATTAGTACTCATGTGGGAGCCATTTATAGTCTTTATTGACCGATGATGGTGACTGCATAAACATGCGATCAATATCAGTGGCATTCAGCTAAGATGATCTCTGGTGCCTCAGCAAATTTCTGGCTCTAATTACTATTCTTGATGAGTGAAAGGAAAAATTTTCTGAAGTGCCCAAATCACTTGGCCATGTCTGTTGTTTTTAGTCCATCTTCTCAGAAAATCTGATTTAAAATATCTGCAGGACATGATGAGTTTATGGCAGGACTGCTAATGCTGACATTTTATTTATAATTCACAATTTTACTTGGAATCACTGCGCCAGTGCTGTGTTGGGGTTTGGGACCCATTTCCTCCTGAAAGGAGAGGGGTGTTTAGAGTCTGGAGCCTTGGGAATTGAGGGAAAACTGGGACATCTGGGCATTGGGTAGCATGTGTATAGGAAAAAGTATCTCATTCCCAGGAGCTGGTGATACTGCTCTGGGTATCAAGTGTTGAGAGAAAATGTTTAACCAGCCCTACTCTCTTCTCCCTTTTTCACTGAAGACAATGACAACGAGGTCAGCTGAGAACACAGAGTCATCAGTATCTCTGTCAGAGCAAACTAAGCACTTTGGAAAGTGAATAGAAATCATTTTTGAAACTACATCTCTTGTGATGTTGTAAGAATAATGAATCCAGCTGTTCTGTCTCATGCACCCACGTTTGGAAATGTTGGCTTAAATTTTAACGAATGAGCCGAGGCGTTTTTTGGCAGAAACTCCAGTCCCTGGAGCCAATGAGTTTGAGACTCATCAAAATAATGAAAGAGAACTGTAGGTGATGGGTTTCTTTGTTTTGCTTCGATCTATCGGGTGAATAAAAGCAGTGCTGGCAGCCTGAGATTGATCTCAATGTTGTAACTAAAATAAGTCATTCCAGCTGGAAATTGTGACAATATGAGTGTCTGCCACTTGGAAGGCAAATGTCTCGGTTTTCTCTGTATTTCTCTTTGATTGATGACTCCCATTTTGTTTTGGGCCATGTTCTTGCAGCAGTGAACAGTTGCCCCACAGCAACAATTTAGTGTGTAAACAGTACAATGTCCCCCACACTGTTGAGGAACAGCCCAAGCAAGACAAGGAGCTTTGCACAGAAGGAGGCTGAAGAATCATCTTTCCTGCAATTGCAGGCCATCATCTCAGGAGCATCAAGCATTAGAAATTACCTTCTTTGAGGAACATTTCTGAAAAGAAACCCACGTTGTAAAGCAGTCGTCAGCAGGAGGGTGGCTGTACAGCAGCCTCATGGTTAGGCTTCTTGCCTGAGGTGTGGAAAATCATATAATCACAGATTCACAGAGTGGTTTGGGTTGGAAGGAACCTTAAAGACCACCTAGTTCCAGCCCCCTCACCATGGGCAGGGATGCCACCCACTGGATCAGGCCCCATCCAACTTGGCCTTTTTGGCCAAAATATGTGTAGGCCGTGAATTAGCAGAGGTTGAAAAAGAACGGTTACACCCTCAGCTGTGGGTACAAGCAAATGTGTCTGGGTGCTTTGGAACTGAAAAGGAACAGTGATTGATAGCACAAGCCAGGCAGTGCAGGAATGTGTGTGCTCACAGACCAGGTCACCCAAATTCTACCCACATCCCCGATTAAGTTCAGCATCACTGATCCAAATGTCTACCTGAGTCATTGTCTCAATGAAAAACAAAACTTTTAGGTAAGATTTAAGAAAATTAACATAGAAACCATGCCAGTCTTCCTTTCTTTCTACCTTTTCTTCTTTACGAGCTTTTCTCTCCTTTCGTAGTTAGTTCCCACTTCAGGACCTCCTTGTTCTCCATCAAT
Organism: Corvus kubaryi; assembly: GCF_017639235.1. NCBI lineage: Eukaryota > Metazoa > Chordata > Aves > Passeriformes > Corvidae > Corvus > Corvus kubaryi. The sequence continues at coordinate 2,485,733 of NW_024580669.1, read as the reverse complement.
GGTCATGAGTCATCAGCTCATTTACTTTTATTTCCTTCTCTGTGCTTTTCTGTTTTCTTCCTCTCTCTGGGCTCTTTGCTTCCTGGAGTAGCTCAAAAGCTGAGACCCTGATCAGACAACAGCCTGGCAGCTGAGTGTGAAAGGCTTTGTAAATCCCGGGTTTCAGATGGTGCAGCCCAGCAGTGGTGGGGGTTCTGCTGATGTCTGGGATTATTCTAACCCTCTGCAGAGCTTGTGGGTCCTTACCTCATGCAACATTTGTAGAGCCTGCTCTAGGAGGGAGATCTGGCAGCAGCTTCAGAGAGAATATTGAGATTTCCAGGGGAGGAGAGAGTGAGAATTACCTGGTCACTGCTTGCTCTCGTTCTCCGGGCTGTCTTAGGGCTGAAGCACAAGTTGGCACAAAGTCCATCTTAGCTTCACTATTCTGCATCCTTGAAGGAAACAGCTTTTAGAAGCTGTCTTGGGTGATGTGATCCCTGAAAGTGTTCGAGTCCAGGCTGGATGTGGCTTGGAGCAGCCTGGTCTAGTGGGAGGTGTCCCTGCCCATGGGAGGGGATTGGAACTGGGTGATCTTTAAGGTCCCTTCCAAGTCAAACCATTCTGTGATTCCATGATTCTGTGTCTTCTCCAAGAGATAAATTAGTGCTGGGACAAGAGAAATGAGGAAGAGAGATACTGAAGCCCAAGAGAGCAGTTCCTCATTCATCCCTCAGCCTTCCTTTGTATTTCCAGCATGTAGGCCCTGCACAGGGGCAGAGAACAAGTTAATAAGTGTAACCTGCTGAGGTAACTTGTGTGCTTCTGGAACACTTTAAAGAAGGGGGTTTCCTTGTCTTCCTCCACAGAGACTTGAAGCTGGACAACGTCCTCCTGGACAACGAGGGGCACATCAAAATTGCTGATTTTGGGATGTGCAAAGAAAACATGTTTGGTGATGCGAAGACAAGCACTTTTTGTGGCACTCCTGACTATATTGCCCCTGAGGTAGGTGTGGGGCACAGGGAGATTAGCAAGTGCTGGGGGACAGGAAATATGTCTTAAGACATGACTGTTGTGCAGTGGTAGAGGCTGCAAAGGGTAGTAACCTGGCTTGGAGCAGTTCCAGGCCAGGAACTGGATTTCATCTTGACTCAGAGTCTGTGTTGCTGTCTGGCATTGCTTATTTTTGTGGCTAATTCATTGTTTTTGTGCGAATGACTCTGGGAAACAAGTGGAGCTTGGCTTAAACCAAGAAGCAGAATGCTTAATGGAAATTCAGTTTGGGCCACGGCAGAAGAAACTCCAAGAGGTCCTACAATTCAGGGACTGACACAGCACGAGGAATGCTGACTGTGCCCTTCCCTTATTTCTTTCAATTTTTAACCGGAGAGAAATTTGTTCTTTTTCTTTTTCCCCTAGATAATGTAGGTGTTTTGAACTAGATCCCTCCAGAAAAGAGAAAGTTTCCTTAACCTGATGACTTCACACAATGATAGATCATACTGTGGAGAGGCTTTGACTAATTAGGTGGCCAAAGAAAATGTTTCTTAGCTCAGAGAAAAACCTACAAGTCATCCATGCATCATGTCTGACATCGGTCTGATATCCATTTATTTACCTTTCAAGATCCCATTTTGTAATTTTAGTGTTTTCATGATGGATATTGGTGCTTTCCAAAGAGCTGTCAAACCCTTCAGGGTTTTATTTTTCCTCTACTATAATTCATTGGTCCTTCACTGTGCACTAAGGGCTCTATTCTGGCCAAGGTTACACCACTGCTGGCTCAAGGGTCTCTTCAAATCAGTTGGATTTCTATTGCCTAAGAATGGGTGTAAGTGTACTCTGCAATCAAGCTAATTGTCTTTTATTCCACTTCAACATGCCTTTATTTAAGAAAAAAAATGCTGTTTTTTGCTCATAAAAAAAAAAGATAGCCAAGTGTTGATCCTTTATCTGTGATTTTATTTTATAGAAAAGAGAAAAACTAAAATAGCTCAGAGTTTTACTTCTGCACCGTATTTATTTTAGGGATTCAACGAGTGCATATAAAACCTTTTACCTCTAAATTGAAAGCACTTCTAGAGTTTATGGATTGTCTCTCCTGCCACAGGCAGGAGCACTGGACTCTGTCAGTATTTCACTGCAGCTGCTACCACTGTTCTTTGTTACAGACCCAGCAACTTGGCTACAGCCATGCAAATAAGGGGCTTTGGGGTCAGTAGACAAGCAACTTTTTTTCATTTCAAAAAATACCTGACAAAAAAAAACCCCTGAAATTAAATTGCTGAGTTTATTTTTTTCCCAGAGAATTTCAAACAAAATAAACCTTTTTCTTTCTGACTGCCATAAAACACTTTAATTTCAATTTCCAGATATTTTAGAGTTTAAAAGATAAAGCCTTGTAAAAAAAATTTCCCTTTTCAGAAGGAAAGGTTGGGATGATTTTGTCTGTAAGTGATTCAGAAAAAATATACTAAGGGGTCTTGCTGATTTTTTTTGGTTTTTGGCTCTGAGTGGAACTCATTGCATATATTACATCATATATTCAAATTTCTTTTTTGTCCTTTTTGCATCTCCTCTTTTGGAGACAGATGTAGTATAAAGCATCCCACTGCAATCAAGCTGTGGGCTCAAAAGTAAAGATTGTGCCTTTAAATGAAATTTTCCCCTCTACAGCTCTAAAATTCTGATGAGAATCCTACACAAAACAGTGATCATATGAACCTTTAGATATCTGCAATATAAAAATCTATATATGAGCAAGTTTTTGAGGCTCTTTGAGAACCAAAGGAGACAAACAGGGGTTGCATTTTACAACAGGTAGATATTTATCTGGATGTTTAAAATTGGGCTTATTCCCTTCCTTGGCTATAAAAGGAGCTAGTGATAACTGGTTCAGCTTTAGGTATCTCCACAACAGATATCCGAAGGCAGGTGAGATTAATTTTGCTTCTCCAGAAGGGAAGTTTGAGAACTTGGTGATGGTCCTTTAGACTCTGGCAAGGTTGTCACTCCAGCTGGATGTCACTTTATAGGTGACACTGAAAGGCACAAACCAAGGGACTGACTGAGGGCAAATTCCTGTTCCTCTACCTAAAACTCAGCTGGTCTCAAGAGGACAGATCAGCAACCTCTTTCATGTCTTTCCTGGGGAAGATTTTTCTGGGGTAGAGTCACAACATTTTAACTGAGTGATGGTCCTAAAGTACCCTTATGCTTTTTTTTTTGTAGTTCTAAAACTCAGCTTGTATGACTTCAATCAATCCCAAAACACTAATACCTAGCCTTTCGTCTTCTTGGGCTTCACAAGCCTGAAGTGAACCCTTAGAGAACAGGCTAAAGACAACTTGTCTCACCTTTTATATTTGAGAACTCTCCAGTAGCCAAGGATTAGTTCATATAACTTAAGAGTTACATGCAGCCCGTTGTCTGTAGTGCCAGGGACTGTTTTGGCACCCAGGTGTGGCTGTGCCTCGTCACTCCAGGAGCCACAAGCCCCTCACCACTGGCAGATTTCTGGCTCCTGCTGCAGGCAGAGGGAAGCACCTCTGCTATCCCGCTCTGCAGAGCAGCTTTTGCAAGGCCATGGTCTGGCCACCCGTCTGAAGTTGAAAAACTCATGTCAGACATTTTACTTCTGCCATTTTTGCTCCTCTTTCTGGGCAGATACTGCTGGGGCAGAAGTACAACACCTCTGTTGACTGGTGGTCCTTTGGTGTCCTTCTGTATGAGATGCTCATTGGCCAATCCCCTTTCCATGGCCAAGATGAGGAGGAGCTTTTCCAGTCCATCCGTATGGATAACCCCTTCTACCCTCGCTGGCTGGACAAGGATGCAAAGGACATCTTGGTGAAGGTAAGAATCACCATCCATCAAACGAAAGTCTTTCTGCCAGAATTATTGTCTTCAATTTTTTTTTATCTTCAGCTGTTGTAGAGAGAAACAGATTTAGTGTCCTAGGACCAGGGAGAGTCACTGTCTTTTCTGCGGCATCAGACTTCACATGACCTATGTCATGAGGAGATTTGTGTGTCTTCCTTCTCCTGAGTTGTGATGGTGGCTCCTCAGAGGGCACCAAACACCAGCAGAGATCAGTTTATTTGCAGAGCACTCCCTAAGGTGCCAGGCATGTTACCTCCTGGAAAAGATACTTCAAACTAAGGGCTTTGATTGAAGCAGATTGAGATGTTGAACATCTCTTTTTGGGGCACCCACTGCCATCTTTCTGCACAAACAGCCTGTATTTCTGTCAGGATTAGAGATAATTATCATCTTTACACCAATCAATAAGCTTCCTTGTTTAGGAAAAAAAATCCCAACATTTTCTCCATTATGGGTTCTTCTCATGGCACTGACTCTAGATAATTACACATTCCACCCTGCTTAATGCCTGCATTATCAGCAGAGAATTTAACCTATGGAATCAACATTCCAGCTTTTTGTAAGAGAGCCTGAGAGGAGACTGGGAGCAAGAGGGAACATCCGCCAGCACGCCTTTTTCCGGGAAATCAACTGGGAAGCTTTGGAAGAGAGAAGGATGGAGCCTCCTTTCAAACCGAGAGTGGTAAGGATGGATCTTCTTTCAATTCCACGCATCTCAGGTCTTCTAAACTGTGCGTTTCTGCTGGTTGCCTGACCTGATCTTCACAACTACTCCTTTGTGGTGGCTGCAAGCCCAGGTTTGGCACGTCTACACCTGAGAAACCATAAATTTCTCATCTCTTTCTCAGTTACTGCAGCAGAGTAACACTTTCCCTTCACCACATAACTGCAGCCCCTTCTGAAAGGATTATCTTTCATTGAACTGCAGAAGGTCAAACAGTTCAGGAACCAGGTGTTTGGCTAAATCAGAATCATTCTGACTATTAATAACAGTCTAATTTAATTATTATACTCCTATTAATAGCAATAATAGAATTTAATTTGACAAGCACATCATACTTTTATTTTACAGCCTTTCACAAGTGTTATTCAGATGATGGGTTCAGTGTGCCATGTTACAAAGCTGTAACATCCCTGCCTGGCAGAATTCCTGGATCACAAGCTCAGTGCCTCCTTTATAATATTTATATTTACTGGCTCCCATCTAAAGGTTGAGCTGAGCCCATAGGAAGCAGCCTGATAGGGCCAGTACCATTGTAATGAAGATCTGACTATTAGTGGTTTGACATCAGTTTTTTTTTCCTTTTCTTGAAGAAATCTCCAAGTGACTGTAGCAACTTCGACAAGGAATTCCTAAATGAAAAACCCAGACTCTCCTGCGCCGACAGAGCACTGATTAACAGCATGGACCAAAATATGTTCAGCAACTTCTCTTTTGTGAACCCTAAAATGGAGAAGATATTTTCCTGAGATCTGCCTTACTGAAGGAATTCTCTGTAATGGTTTGAGTAGCACTTTGTCAGCTGAAGACTGTGCATGGTTATTTTTATCAAGAACCCTCCAGAAAAAAGCACCTCAGTGAAAGTTTGTACCATGCCTGGAGGCTTCTGAGTTATTCCAGTCCGTAGCAGATGCCAGCCCACTCTTCACTGATGATAAAGTTTCTTTGTGGTATCTTTTGGTGTCTCTTCTCTCTCTTCCCAATGTTCTTGAAGTTGAGAGCATTTGAAAATGAGGAGGTGCCAAAACCTGTTCCCCACTACTTGTGCACGCAGCCAACAGGTTTCTCTGTAAGGAAAAATAAGTATATTTGAGCTTCTGGTGATTTCAGTGCCCATTTCTGCAACTCTGACTCAGACCCACCTTCTTCTGAAGGAAAAGTGATTTGCTCAAGGCCTGAGAATATCAGGGAAGACTCAGATTGGATGCTTTGGTAACCTCCTCTCGTCCATATGCAGAATTGCCCATGTGTGCACAGTTTTGAAGCAGAAATTTGCTCCCTACACCTTTTAAAAATACTGTTCACAGGTGTTAAGTCTCAATTTTTCTCCATGGGACAAAGAGACTTTCAGGTGCCCATTCCACCATCTGTACATCTCAATGGATCGTTACCAAAGGAAGTGCCAAGATCAGTACAGAAAAACAGTGGTTTACACTTAGTGCCTGAGCAGGGAGGATGGGAAGTTGCAGAATGCTTCGAGAACCCTGTTCTAAAGCTTTAAGTGTCCTCTCACACACCAAACTCAGGGCAAGGTCTGGATGGGGCTTTCTGACGTGTTAACCTAAAACCACATGAGAAAAGTGCAGCATGTTTCCTCAAACCATTGTTTAAGCATTGTAGAAGTCACAGAATTGGGGTATTTCACTTGAAAGGTAATAACTGGTCCTGCAAAGGCTGATTTACTTTCTGTTTCTCTAAATGATGTGCCAGCTCTTTGGTACAGGTCAACGAGCTGCACACGATGGTCACAGGGCAGGAGGCACATCAGGTGAGGGTGGCGCACACCTTCACCTTGTGACATTTTTCTGTGTGTTCTACCCCTTTGCAGCCTGTGGGAATGTAGGTGGGTTTGAAAAAAGTCTTTTCTGTGATCCTTTCATCATGGGATCTTTTTAAATAAAGGTGCACTCTCTTCTGAGGTTGGAGATTTGTGAAACCACCCAGTTACTCCTTGTCGCTGAGACACCTGTTAAAAGCTGGGTCAAAATCAAGTCAGAGCCTAAAAAGAAGATTTTGTAACAACTTAGGCTTAGGCAGCTGCTCAAGCTGGTGTTGGGGTCTATTTGAAGAACATACATTTGGAGCTTTGTTGCATCAACCTCATGTCCATGAAGAAGAAAAGCTCTAGAAGGTGAGTTATCCCAAATTCAGGTTCCCTTCAGAGGTGCCTTCCTGGCTCTGCTGGTCTGGGCTGTCAATTTGGACCTCCCAACAGGATGTATGCAGCCTTGAAGGCAGCACTGGGATATCACTGGCAGTGACTGCAGGCACAGAATCCAGCAGGAACAAGAGCTGAAGTGTGTGAGGTGGACAAGAAGAGCAGAACACCCTGAGAAAGGTTTCAGTCCAGTGACTCTGATGAAATCCTTGTTTGTGCTGTATGAAACGCAGGAGGGGGCATCTGTGCTCATAGTTTGTGGAGCTGGTCATCGTGTTTAATTAGAACAGTTAACATGAATTTTTTAAATGCCAGTGCTGTTTGTACAGTTTAATAAAATGTTGTGTATAAATAGGAAATAGGCATTGAAGTGATTAAATAGGGACAAAGAGCAGAGGTGCTTAGAAAAGCCATTAAAATCACTCTGTGCTGTCTGGGGAATGTTCCCCAGGGGAATTTCAGCCCATAAATACACAGCAGCAGCAAGCACTTGAATAACTGTAACTACTCCACAGGGCAATAGTTAAACCAAGGATTTGGTGCTGTGCAAAGGTATCCAAGAAGAAAGTGAAATGTTCCTTTTCACTGCCAAAAAGTGACACGGCACTGAATGGGGTCGGGTATCTCAGAGGGGTTGCAGAGGAGATGTGCAGAGGTTGTTACTAAAAGTGAGTGATTCGGGACATCTTCCTTCGACACCCGAATGAGGCTGGGTCATCCAAGTCCTGCGAGGGCCTGAGTGTGTCCATGACTCTGGTGGAGTCTGGCTGGCCTGATCCAGACTAGGATTGCATTTCTGAGCATTTGAAGACTGGCAGTATCCCTAAATGATGGTGAGGGATGTTCTCTTTGCAGCAGCACAGCAGTTCGGGCTTGAAGCCAATGCAGGGACAACCCAAGAGCATAGACTAAGGAAGGAGGGTGCTGGTTCACCTCTTGTGGTTAAGTCACTGAAGAGGAACAGGCTTTAACACCTCTCTGATCAGAGGCCAGGCTCTCTGCACTCCAACTGTGGTTCTATACAGCCACACGTAAGAGTGCCTTGTGAAGGAACCCGTTGAGTAACTGCTAGAGCAGGCATAGCGTTAGGATTAGTGTGAAGCTTGTGATGCAAACCACAAGAAGAAGCACCTGCTTCTCTTTGCAAGGCGTCTTCAGCTTAAAAACCCAATAAACCCATTGAGGATGGGGGCAGGGACATGGGGAGAGGTGGATACGAGCCACCACGAACGTGCTCACTGTGTGTCCCACTGTGTGAGCAGCCTCCCAGCTGTGCCTGTGGGGTGTGAAGAGTGACGTGGGAAGCAGCAAACGCTTTCCTGTGGTGACAGTGATTGAGAGATAACAGCCAGGGAGGGCTGAAAGCCAAACACCCACGCAGAAATGAGCAGGAGCCCAGGTACTCACCAAGATGCTCCTTTGCCCTGGCTGAACATGGCACCTCCATTCCCATCTTCTTTCCCTTTTTTCTCTCCCCTCCTCCGTAAAAATGTTCATTTTATGGCATAGTAGATGGGGCTTGCCAGGTTTGGTGATTCATTTCCTGACAGCTCAATCCTGTTCTGGAGCCCAGTGGGATCACAGCACTACTGCAGGACCATGGCACCAGCAAACATCAGGGTCTGACCTCCAGCACCACCTGTTTCAGCTCAAGCTTTGGGAGTCCCCAAAGCACCCAAATGCTCCTTACTTGGTCTTGCTGCCACACCTGATGGATATATGAATTCCTACTTGTTGGCATCCACCAAATCAGGATGAGTGGGAGTCACCTGTAAATGACAGCCCTAATTTCAGGACTCCTGCAAAGACTTCCAAGAGGAGGTGGGTTGGTCTCACAGCTCCTCAGCGTTCAGAAGACAAAACCAAGCTCTGTCCTACACCCCACCATGCTCCTTGCAGCCTGTGCTGAAAGGAAAGACAACTTTGCCCAGTGGTTACAAGACATTCTTGCAGTGCAGAGGTGTCACCAAAAGTCCCTGTCCGACAACACGACTCCAAAGAGTGGGTCCTGGGAGTCAAAATGCTCTTCCCTTTGTAATTATATTTGTACCTCAGCTATCTAAAACCCAAGAGAGAGATCCCAGCTGGGACCTAACGTGGTCTCTCACTCCAGGGATACCACATCACCTGCAGCCACCAGATCATCATCAATGATGTGTCTTGTGGTGTGAAGCCAGCGGAGGTCTCAGTGCAGGCCTCAGGAAGCTTTTCTACCTTCCTTGCTTACACAGAAGTTTTATCTCTGGTACATCACAGCAGCCAAGACAGCACATGCAGAGCTGGTGAAGTACAGGAAATAAGTGTATTTTTGGCTCTTCTGTAACTGGCACTGGGTGCAGCTCAGTGACTGCACGCACTGTAGTGGGGTCCATTCCGCTGTTGGTGACAGCCACCTTGGAGTCCTTTATCTCTTACATCCCCTCAATGTTTATGTATGCAAAGATAGAATTAAAAATAGATGAGAAGTGAAACAAAGAAAAAACCGGCATCGAGTTGTGGAAGGTGAAGCAAGAGCAGAAAAGGCAAGTAAGGAAGAAAAGAGGGATATAGGTTGGTGTAGTATTATGTAACACTTCCCTTCATCCATTGGTTTCAATTAGAGCTCTGCTGTTTTCCTTCAAAGCCACTCGTACCATCCTAGAGTTGCTTTTGTAGCCAAAGCACAGAACTTTTGGAGATTTCAGAGAATGGGACAGGCTGAGACCAGAATGGCTCTGATCTGGCCTCCCAGGTAGCACAGAGATGCCACTCCTGCTCTGGCATCTCCCTTAGAAATCAGGATATTTCTGCTTTGAATCTGGATTCAGGTCCCAATAAAATATTTTAATTAGGCTGTCTATAGCAGAGGAATGCAGTTTAACTGCTCACTTTTAGTCAGGTAGCATCTCTGAGACACCCTGGGTTATCCTGAAGGACTTCTGCTGAATATGGTTCTCTCCTATAACCTGTGACTTATCCCACCCCCAACAGCCATGGACACCTCTCTGTAAGCAGCAGAATCAGGCCTGGAGTTCACCCTCCAGCAGGCACCTGCACTCAGCCAGTCAAGTCTGGTAGGAAGAAACATCAAAAATTAGTTATCAACGTGATTTCTGCAGTTGCTGAAGATACTTCATGAAGGAAGTCCTCCATCCTCCTGGTACATCCTCATTAAGGGGGACCAGGGGACACTGCATTCCTATTTTCACTGGCAAGCATATTCCCTTCTCCCATAATAAAGCAATGACAATGAGAGAGACACAAAGCTCAGCATTTACGATCTTTTGAGAACTGTCTTTGCTCTTGAGGGGAAACACTTTTAAGCTAAAAGAAGGTAGGTCTAGATCAGATGTTAGGAAGAATTTTATTTTTTTTAATCAGAGGGTGGTGAGGCCCTGGCAGAGATTGCCCAGAGAAGCTGTGGCTGCCCCATCCCTGGAAGTGTCCAAGGTCAGGTTGGATGGGGCTTGGAGCAACCTGGGATAGTGGAAGGTAGAATAGCAAGGGGTGGAATGAAACTGGCTTTAAGGTCCTTTCCAAACCAAACCATTCTGTGATTCTGTGATCCAGTTACAGGAGATCACCATAGGAGAGACTCAGTTAAGACAAAGCTTAAAGGCATCAGCTCTTTCTCATTCTGCATTTTCACATGTTAAATCAAAACAAAACCCCTTAATCTCTGTTCCAGGAGTCAACTGGATTCTGCCTGTCTGGGACCCAGTGATCACTCAACTCATGCTGCTCCTCTGCCTAAATAAAAACCTGCCAGTGCACAGCAGCTGGGGAGGTGAATCATTATTTTAATAATCACCTAGAGGAAAACATGCTGCTTGAGTAGAGAGAAAATAAAAATTAAGTATCACATTTAATTTATGATGTGGCCTTTTATTTTAAAGGAACATAAACCGAAAATATTCAGACATCAAAGGAAGAATCTCAGCTTTCACGTCTAAATTCTATTTTATTATTGTTGTTAGCCTCCCAGTAGCAAAGGAAATGAGTTCTCCGGTAATCATTTCCATTTAATTTTCAGCTCCCTTCTGTTGATAGCATCATGTGTAACCTTTTTTCTAACAGTTACTTTAAATTGTGTATTTTGATATTCCATTCAGCTGGTGGAGAAAGAAAAATCACTTCTAAAAAAGCCATTTTATCTCTGCTGTTCATGAGCTCAGCAGGATAATGTGATATCTCAGTGAGCATATTTATTTTAAGTTATTGGTATTTTCCACCGGGGTGAAATTGTTCAAGATATAACCTCTCATTGCCTCCCCTCTTCCTGCCCAAAAAATGTCATGGGGCCAAAGCAGTGGAGAAAAAGGGACAAAATAATCCACCCAGCAAATCAACCCAGTTATGGTCATTCTGGACAGAATGAAAAGAGTGAAAAAACCTGACGAAATGGGGGAGATGGAGCACACAATTATCATAGGGATAATAAATCTCTGGGCACAGTGGCATTTTTGAGATAGTGAGGCAGAAGCCAGCAGTGACACCAAGTGACCTTTCTTGTAAAGGTGTTAAAGCTTAATAATGTGGTTTGGTTCTTCAGGAGATCCAGTGACACTGGAATTCAGGTGGGAAGAGTTGTTTCTTTGTGCTGGGCTGTCTCTACACCGAATCACAGACTTGCTTCTCTTTCTTTGGGTGTACTGAAAAGAAATGAATAAATAGAAAGCCTCCACAAAAGACCACAGCAGCTTTGGCTGTAAAAAACAGCCAAAAGCAGGGCTTGAACCTTCTGAAATGAGGACTAAGTGCCTTAATATTTCAATTAAAAGCCTGGTTGAGAATCAGCAACAATTTCACAGACTTATGTGGAGCAACCACTGAAGGGAGACAGCTGTATCAGCTCAAGCCACTGCTTTTAGCAGCTGCAGCCACCTTGCAGCACTTCCCATGTTCCAAATGGAGAGTCTCCAATGGAGCTCTGGGGAAATGTGATGGGGTTTTTTATTAGCACAGGAGCATATGGGAGATTAAGATCTCATGCTTCCAAAGTCTTCCAAAATTTTATGTCTAGACATAGCTGAGAAGGTGACTAGGAAAATTCAAGGCTGGGGCTGCAGAGGGCCACTGCAGGAGAAAATGTGCATTTCTTCTTGGTATAAAATAAAGATTGGTGGCTGTGGAGTCACTGTCTGAAATGCACATTTCCTCCTTGCCACCAGTGCTCAGCCAAACACTCTGAAGAGCGGTGAAACTCTGACCAAGCTCTTCGTTTTCCCAAGAAATAATTCAGCACTCCAGTGGAGGCAGCTTTCTACTATGCCCTACCACAGGTGTAGCTCAGTGTCCCTGGCACAATGCCTGATATACACTAGGGAATTAGCCCCAAACATCTGCCTGTTCATTTGATTAGAGATTTTTGATTAATCTTCAGCTGCTTCTGCTACAGAGGAGAGGTCTGGAAAGTGTTTTTATTTGAGTGTGGCTCTGCAGACAACATAAACCTTGCTTAATATGGTAAGGATCCCTTTTTTTCATGGTCTGTAGACCTGAGTTTAATTTTAAGTTTGGAATCTATTTTCCATGATAGGACAAGCCTTATTTCTTTCATCTGACTTTAGCTATAGGGATCATGGAATCATAGGATGGTTTAGGCTGAAAAAGACCTCTAATGCCATGGACTCCAGCCATTAATCCAGCACTGCCAGGTATTCCAAGGGTCCAGCTCAACAAGACAGGGAGGTTCCCCACACGATCAGCAGAGGCACATAGAGAGGGAGGTTGATCCCATCCCAAACAGGGGATCAACAGACAAGTCCAGTGAAACACTCTCCAGCTGCCTGTAAGATCAACACCAGGACTGAGCCAATATTGTGTCAGTGACACATTTGCAGCCCAGGTAACATTAAAATGCTGTAGAAATTAGGTCTGTGATTTATACCTGTCGTAGAGTGTGTATAGTGTAGGTGTTCGTACCTGAATAAGCACAACCTCAGCTCCCTCTACAGTCACTAAGGACTAATTATTACTGTCAGAGAAACTTATAACCCTCTTATGGCCTGCCCCTGGAGTGCTAAGTATTTATTACCTCGATAGCAAGCACCAAAAATGCTGTGAAGTAAACCCAGTTGTGATTTCTATGATATCCTGGCTAAGTTCCTGGTGATAACACCAACAGGCTGAAAATATTACCCTGATCCCTCACTTCCTAGATCTGCCATCTCCAAATAAGGAGAAATCAGCCCATCCTGAGGTGACCTCATCCAAAAAATTCAGAGTTATTATTCCAGATTCACACCACTGTAAAACATTCCAGGTATCTCCTGAGTCCTTAACAATGGCAGGGCAGCAACAGGCTGAGACCTCTTCCCTTTGGCTCACCCCTCTGCTCTTCTGCATCTGCAGATGTTCATCCTCCTCTCACCTTTCAGCCTATAGAGGAGGGATTTCATCTCTCCAGAATTATTTCAGAAGTTATTTTGTGCCAGTCGTGCACTTGGAAATGCCCAGGTGAAGCCTCTGGCTCTGCTCCAGGGCAAAGAAAAAAAAAAAATCCAGAAGCCTCAATAAATTAACTTTAAATAAAATTCATTCAAGTAGCTGTAATGAGTATCAAAATATTCTTCCTGTGAGTGAAAGAAATCAGTTTTATCTACCCTGAATCCTTCCTTCAATGCTCTCAGCAATGTCCTTAGCAAGTTGAGGATTTGGATCCACAGTTCCTGCATGTCTGGCTGTCTTTGGACATGGAGATTTAGTTCATCCCAGTCTCTCTCTGGGTCTTTTTCTCTCATTCACTCACTGTGTTTAAATTATTCCTTCCTTTTTACTCACTCAGCAGAGAATTGAAATTTGCTGATGTCAGGATCTCGGAACAGATGGGAGAGCAGTATTGATTAGGCAGTTGAGAGTAGGACATAAATAGCTTGTTAAAAGTAAATAATAATAGTTTAAATGCTGTGTACAAACCTTTATAAAACCTAGTGAAGCAAATCGAATAATCCTCCCAGAAATCCATCCAAGTTTTTTAGCAAGGTGATGAAATTCAAGAGCCTTTTCCACTTACTTATGTTAGTGCTGATGTAAGAGCTGATTGAATCAACAGTCTGGAACTGCCAGAGATGAGCCTGCCTTCAGCATCCCAGCCAAATGAGATGTTTGCAGCTGATGTGTGAAAGGGAAAAGAGAATTGATGAGGGAGAGAGAGCAGGAGGACAGGAGCTGCAGAGTGCGAGCCAGTTTTGTTTGGAGTGGGGAGGGAAATTTATTGTTCTTCATAAATTCAGAGTCTGGGCCCAAACTTACTGCTGTGTGTGACATCCAAATTGGGGTCTAAGGCAGGGCATGGTATAAAGCCATGGATGAGATGCATCCTTATTGATTTGGTTTAGGTTTGATATGTACAAAGCCCTTCAGAATTGAGAGCTTTGTGAAGTCCATGCTTAAAATCCATCTGTTCCTCCAGCCACAAACCACACAGTACCCAGCTGGTTGCGACTCCCAATTATCATGGTAGATATAAAAAAACAGATTAAAATTCTAAGGTTATGTATCAAAGAGGAGATCTGGAGAAATAAAATTCATTTTGAGCTTGGGCTGCTATTATCCCTCGTGCAAATGCCATGTTTTCCTGATCCATGTCTCTGCTGATCAACCAGAATCAGGACAAAGTCTGCAGCAGAGACTGAGTCACTGCAGGAGAAGTGTTCAAAGTTATAATAATAGCTCAAGATGAGGAACCGGATATTTTTACAAAATAAAAAAGGGAGGAGAAGGGAGGAAATAAAAGGTCTTGCAAGTTATTTGTTAGGGAGAAAACAGGATTTTCCTATGGACCCATTCCCTGTTGTTGTCACATTGACCTATTTCACCCAAGGAGGTGCACAAGGACATGGTGCACCCACACTGATGGCAGGGCTGGCCCTGTCCCCTGGAATGCTGGAGATGACTCCTCTGGAAGGACATTGCTTCCCTCAAGTGTTCATCAGTGCTGCTGCACAAGAAAATGCTGGAATCTCACTGCCTTCATCTCCTGAGCACTGAATTTCACCCGTCGTGTGGGGTTGGGCACCATGAAATGTCTCCCTGCTTTCACCGTGAAATGTCTCCCTGCTTTCACCATGAAATGTCTCCCTGCTTTCTTCCTACCCTGGTGCAATGAGCCAGGAGGAAACTCTCTCCTTTGCACCTCTGGCTTGTTCAAGGTTTTCAGTGACTGATTTCAGAAAAATTGGAATGCCCTGAACAGATGCCCTTGGGATGTTTTCAGGTGAAACTTCTCACAGATTCGAGGCGCTTTGGAAAAATCCTCATTTAAAGAAAAAGTGAGAGATCCCAAAGACTTTTAAAGCAGATTCTACCTCACAATGAAGAGATAAATTAAATATCTGGCCCCAGGACTTTCAGCAGAAGCGACAGCCCAGGAATCTGAGATATGGGCCCACTGGAATACACAGCACTGCAGGGAAGCAAAAATTCTTACACAGCCTCATAACCAAGAAGACAAATCAATTAAAGATTTTGAAACAAACTGCCTGCAATGAATAATTAACTAGAGGAAATCGCTGCTGAAGGATAATGTGGAGTTTAACAGCACACCAAATGTTTTAGTCATTTTTATCAAAAACATTTGTGGAATGGGAAAATATATGATAAGAAAACTCATAGCTGGGTCAGATCAATAGAACTCATGTTACACAATCATCTTCCCAACCACAGTGAGACGTCCTTGTGCAGGGAAAATCTAAAAAAAGAGGGGTCCTCCTAATTTTCCCTCTCTTTCAGCTCCTAACTTAATGTAGAGAAGGAATAGAATATCAACAGAAAAGATAATTTTGTGGCAATGGCAATACAGAGAGATTTGGGTATATTCCTATTTTCCAGATTTGCCTTTAGCAAAGGGCAAATTTTACCTCTGCATGCTTCTTTTCCTATGAAAAAGAGATTACCAGTCTTCCTTAAAAACCAGGTGTGGTTAGTACAGAGTCAAAGCACTTTGGAGATTATCTGCTGATATGATTATGAAAAACACAGATATTAGATAAAAAGACCAATAAAGGAAAAGTTGTTTAAGTTGTGTTACTCCTGGTTCACATCAAAAAAAGAAGAAAATTCCCACAGAGAAGAATTTTCCTTATGAGCAGAAGGTTGCTGTGTAACAACACTAAGGCATCACAGCAACATTAAAGAGAATTGCTGCTATAAACAACTTATTTGATGTTTCGAGAATATTTTGTTTGTTTGCCTTAATTATTCACAAACAGGTGGTATTTTTACTAATTTGTTCTCTGTTCAAAATAGTTCGTTTAAACATATTTTTATCTCTCTGATAGCGCATCAGTCGTGTTCTCATTATTCCTTCCTGGCTATTTGTGTCACTGTTGGATATTAAATCACACATCAGAAATTATGATTTTGCCACTACAGCATCAGCTGCCTCTCAAAAATAAAAAAAAAGGAAAAAAAAGGCCTTTCCTTTTTTTTGTTGGCAAATTATCTGCAAAAAGCTCAGCATTGTTTGAATAATAAAAAAGCTTTTACAGATGGCCGCAAAAGTGTTTGAAAGGAGTGTATTCTCATGAATATTTATTCTCACCAATTCTCCTGACAACTTAACTTCCTGCAGACATTCTTACAAGTAAACATTCAAACAGTCTCCAAAAAGCAAATAAAAAGGTTTTGCACATAAACACAAGAAAACTCACAAATTCTTTATTTTGCAGCGTATCTTGAAATCTCACCCAGAAGAAAAGCCCTCTTGTGTTCAGTTCTGTAGATGCACAGATGAGAAATTACCTCCTTAGTGGAGAGTTTGGTCGAAGTGCACAAAAAAAAAATCGATCCAATACTGTCCTCATTTTCCAGACATGGAGCTGATGCTGGCCACAGAGGAGACTTGCTCTAAATCAGAGAGCAAAGAGAAGAATCACAAAATTAGCCTCTGGTCTCCCTGAATACCCATCCTTGCACATAGATCTCAATGCTTTTTGCCAGGTAGTGATTTAGGGATTTTTTATTGTATGGATTTTTGGCCTTTTGCTCTTTGATAACTCCAAACAATGTTCTACCCTATAAAGAGTTCCCTATGTAAAATCTTAGAGTCATGTTGGAAAGGACCTTAAATACCATTTTGTTTCACTCTCTGCACCTTCCACCAGTCCAGATTGATCCAATCTCCATCCAACCTGGCCTTGGACACTTCCAGGGATGGGGCAGTCACAGCTTCTCTGGGCAACCTGTGCCAGGGCCTCACCACCCTCACAGGGTAGAATTTCTTTCCAATATCTAATGAAAACCTGCTCTCTTTCAGTTTAAAGCCATTCCATCTTGTGCTGTCCCTCCATTCCCTGTCCCAAGTCTCTCTCCAGCTCTCCTAGAGCCCCTTTAGGCCCTGGACAGGGCTGTGAGCTCTCCCTGGAGCCTTGTCTTCTCCAGGTGAACACCCCCAGCTCTCCCAGCCTGGTTCCAGAGCAGAGGGGCTCCAGCCCTTGGAGCATCTTCATGACCTTCTCTGGACTCACTCTGGCAGCTCCATGTCCTTCCTGTGCTGGGGACTCCAGAGCTGGAAGTAGCACTGAGGGTGGGGTCTCACCAGAGCAGAGAAGAGCAGAGGGGCAGAATTCCCACCCCTGGCCTGCTGGTCACACTTGAGATGCAGGCCAGGATGTGGCTGAGCTTTCAGGCTGTGAGAGAACATTGCCCAGACATTCTGAGCCTCTCATCCACCAACACCCCAAGTCCTTCTCCTCAGGGCTGCTCTCAATCCATTCTCCCCCCAGCCTGTGTTTGTGGTTGGGATTGCCTCAACCCAGGTGCAGGACCTTGCACTTGGCCTTTTTGAACTTCACAAGGTTTGCACAGACCCACCTCTCCAGCCTGTCCTGGTGCCCCTGGACCACATCCCCTATATAAGGACTTTGTAGTTAGTGTAGTACCCTCCACATCCTAGCAGAGGCAAGAACTGAAATTATCCACTTTAATGAGCATGGACTCTTTTGCCTCAGCCAAATTCTGCGTCCATTGCATGATTTTTGAAACAAAGGCAGAATCTTTTCACCGATTGCCATAGTGAGTAGCATTTGAATGGCACAGCAGCACGTCGGGTGCAAGGCACAGAGGCTGGAGGTATGGAGGGTGACGTATTCAGCTGGGATACTTTTCCCCACATGGTTCTTTTACAGGAATTGAATTGTTGCAGATTATGCATGGCTGAAAGAAAACTGTATATTCTGTGGTGTTTAAAGATGTCACACTCATCGCAGAGCTTTTGCAAACCAGTGAGTCAGCAGGAGGAACACAATGCTGGTTCCAGCTATTAGGCAGTTATTTAAAACAAAACAAACAGAAACAAAAAAAAAAGCCACTTGTGAATTCAACAGATACAGTGAATTCCCTGCTTTGCAAAGGCTAAAGTGTTTGCACAGAGGAAAGGGGCACTTTCATTAACATAAAGGTCACTGCAGTTCAATTCTTCATTCGAAAGAATTATTCAGTATTTCCTTTTAATCTCGTTAAGTGTGGATGTCTGTAAATAAATTCTGAAGATGCAGAGAAAATCAGACTAGCAAAAAGCATGTGCAGTGGTGGAAAAGAAACAGAACTGACAGCTTTTGGGTTCACAAGGAGCACAGCCAGATTTTAGCTCAAGGAAGGAATCACACAAGAGCTCAAAATGCCATCCGACTTCTTCAACCCTTCTCATACATGTCTTGCCTTCCCCATGCACGGCTGGCTTGTTACAGATGTGTTTCCAGCAGTGCTTAGAAAATGGAAGCACAAAAGCCGTCACTGAACCCTCTAGATATCCAGGCCCCAGCTAGAATAGGATCAGATTTCCTCAGGATGGGATTAGACAGCCCAAGTTCTCCCAAGACATGTGTTCTGTGTTTCCCAGCGATATTTCAAAGCCTTCAGAGATGCTGTCTGCTTACAAAGACTGGTTTCATGTAATTAGGTGTCATTTCAATATCAACTGTAACTCACTGCTTTACATTTTCGGAATATTGAGATGCTTAACTTCCTTTAAGAAACTGGAAACCTGAACTCACCATAAATGACGTGGTAGAGTGTAACTACACCAAGCTCTCTGGCACAGATCTACCCTCTCCCTGTCTGTACCTCTATAAAAACTCAGGGGAGACTTGGATGGACTCTCTAGACATAACTGGAACTTAAGAAATAATGTTTTTCATTTTTCCATGCATAGTAATTAATATATGCAAAGACAGAAGCTCCAGAGCTGTACATCCAGCGTCTGGATGTTGGAGCACTGGAGCCAGCTAAAAAATCAAAATAGTGGGGAAAAAAAAAAAGATCACAGCATCTTCTGATTAAGAATTGTCTGTACACAGACTTAATTTTTACCAACTTATTTGTCAGTCACAGCTATTTGAGGAGTGCTTTGAGCAGCCATCTCATCACTGATCTTTGTAGCTTATTCTTTTGTAACATCTGTCTTTATTCGCATTTAATTAGCCTGGTTGGGTGGTGGTCTCACTGTAGATCTTCCCCTTTGTTTGCTGTTTATGAGGCCATAACGCTCTTCACTTTTAGGCCGCCCTATTTAGCCAAAACCTGGAACTAACATCTCTTCTGGTTAAAGGGGACACTCTATTTCCAGGAATAACTACATGTTTTGTTTTCATCTAATGAATTCCTGGTGTTTAGTTACTAAAACCCTTCGGTTTTATCTGCAGCCCTGCCTGAGCACAGAGATAAATCTAAATCCAAGACTCACGTCCACTGTAAGCTTCTCCTGGTGGATCGTGATTTAGGCTTAGTACTTTGGTCTGTGGATTTTGTCCCTCCTAAACTGGTTCTCCTCAGATTGAGAACAGGGTGAAATAAATTTTTAAAAAGTATAAAACAAGCCAAAACTGCAGAGAATATCTCACTGCCAGTCTGAGCTTGTTAGCAAAGGAAGGCCTCGCAGAAAACTTCTTATGAACTTTTTAGGTCTTGCGTGCCAGAGAAATATCCTATTTTCTCAGAACCCCTCTTCCTTGTAACTACAGCAGCTTATTCCCATGGCAATGGCACCAGCCTTTTCTTTTTTTTTATAATTCACAGAATTTTTTTTCTCTGAAACAGAAAACCACATTGCAAGTTGATCACCCTTGTGTATACTTGAGTCAGATTCAAAAATAAAGAAGAGACAAGTTCAAACGCAAACAATGGCATGAAAGAAGGCTCCCCAAGACAGAGCTGGCTCATAATCAACCAATTTCCAGTAAAATTTCAGAAAAAGGCTTCAAGGGGACTACTGTCAGCCATATTTGTTGCTACTGTACTGGCTCTAAATAGTTCTCTCCTTAAACCCTTTGCATAGAAAAGGGTAGAACCAGCAATACCCGTCTGTTGTCAACTTTTTCTCCTCAAAATAGTCGTGTCAGTGCCCTCCTGACAAAGGAAAGAAGGAATAACAGAGAGCAGCCAGGAGAGGGGTGGAACTCTGACTCCAGAACAGCAGCCTGATCCTGAGCCTAACATCAATCACCTGGATAATTACCTTTCTCCTAAAGGTAAACACGAACTCAATCAACATGGCTATCTGATACCTCCAGTAAGTGATTATGGCCACCTAAAACACAAGTCTACAGATTCTGCCATCCTGTACATTCAAGAGGAAAAAGCAAATAAGTTCAGGCACCTGAGCTGAATTTAGGACCTAACCTAGACTTAAGAACTCAGCAGACTTAACATAATTCAGTGCAGTAGAAGTATCACACCAGACACTGCATTAAAACCAATTTGAGTAAAGGTAGAATTTCAGTCTTCATTTTCTTCCTCCTCCTTTTCTAGTTAAATAAGACTTAACAATCCTGTTCTCTGATTTCTTTTCTGTTTATCGTTTTCCTTGTGCTCTGTCCAACTTCTGGATCTACTGAAAACAAAATTAATAAACAGAAAAAGGAGAGTGCCTACAAGGAAAGTCACCATGGTCAGGGCTCTTCCTACGGCCCTGAGGTCCCAGACAACAACCTGTTCATCTCCATCAAGTGCAACTTTTTCTCCTCCAAGAAAGATCCCATCAAAACTGACTTTTGAACTGCCCTTTGACCCATGCTAAGTTTTGGATGGTGAAAGTCATCTGGAAGAACCTCAGCCAGCGAGAGTTTGATTTTTTGGGGTTTTTTTTTAAGTCACTCTGGTAACTGAACCTTTTCAATCCAGGCCTTGTGCAATTTCTTGCTATGGACACAGCCAGACAGATGTGATTAAAATGTGCCCATTCATGGCAAGTCAAGAACCATGTCTGTACTGCCAGATTACTCCATATCTCTGCTTTTGACCTATCAGAGCCGGAGAGGAGAGGAGAGGAGAGGAGAGGAGAGGAGAGGAGAGGAGAGG